>NW_009648079.1:1362987-1384335 GCF_000708025.1 Charadrius vociferus | reverse complement strand
TGAAACCAGTGAGATTAGTCCCAGAGAACAGAATTAAGCATGTGCATAAATCTTTGCAGGATCTCAGCCAAAGAGTCTGTTTTATTCAGAAACAATAAAGAGACATAGGCTTGTGGAAACTTCGTGAGCCAAACCCTGTCCTCAGAAACACAAGTTCACGTCTCTTTGGGAACGTGCAGTTGCAAAACGCCCCAGGAGCACACCGAGCCACGGGAAGCAAAGTAGAGTCAAGCAAAAGCCCTGTGCCCCTCCACCTGCAGGGAGGGGAGTTCTATTTCATGGAAGAGTTTATCAATGTGAAAACATGCAGGCACTTTGGTGTAATTAGATGGATTTTTGGCTTAACGCTCCAGTCAAACATAATCCTCTCCACTGTCTCCTTCTGCCACATAACATTTGGTCTTCCATGGCTCTCGTTGATATGGGGGTCACATAACAGGAATGTATCTAGATAGGTTTGAGAAGCACGTGCAACTTTTTATAAAGAATAATGGATAACCTACATTATTCATAACATAACTGATTTCATTTGCATTATGCTTTACTTTCCAGATTTTTAAACAAGGACGTCCTAATAGGACTGTACAGGTATATTTCTTCTGAGATTCATACTCCACACTAGAATTAGATGTCTTCTACCTAAATAATTATTAAAATTAGCATTACACATTTTTAGGTTGTCGCCTAAAATGACATGGTTAAAATATTGTCTACAACACCTGCATCTTCTATTTCTCTAACATAGAAAGGAGATGTAAAACTTTAAAATAATGACAAGGACAAAAAAAAAAAAATGTCAAGAAAACAAGAAACAAGAAGCAATACAGTTCTAAAAGCTCTTGTAATGTAATGGTTGATGGCTGTTAAAAAAAAACAAAATGCCTCTCGTTTGCCCCAAACCATTTGTGAGACAGTAAAACGGAAGGAAAAAAGCCCCAAACAAACCCAGCAACAGAATAGCCAGGACAATGGAGAGTGGCTTGGAGCAGATAAGAGTTCATTCTCTCCCTTAAAATTCATAACCGTGTTTTTCTTCCCTGGAGATATTCTTCATGTGCAGTGGCTTCACAACATTTCCTTTAGAAAAAGAAAACCTTGCACATAAACACACTTGCATTTGTCACTGTCTACATTAGGATTCAACAAGTCCAGGCGGGTAAATCTGACTATCATTGTTAATCCACTGAGAAGAATACACTGATCTTCATCTTGAACCAAACCCTGAAGTAATCTTTTGCCTCTTCTTTTGGAAAAAAACCCAAACAAACTAAACACCAAACCAAGCAACATCCCATGGAAATTACAGACCCACACACAAGAAGAAAGTAGAGCTGTTTGGATTTTTCATTCTGAATACCTGAAAATCTGTTCTCTTCCCTGTATTAATGCACAATTTTCCTCAGAAGACAAAGCAGAAGATGGGAGTTGTCTTATAGGCATCCTTACTCGCTCCTGTCGTCTTTCAAGACCTGCTATTTTAAAAAACTGGCAAGTATTTCTTTTATTTTTTCTTTCCTTGCATTCACAAGACAATATTAGATATTGCTTAAACCCAGTTCAGTCAATTGGAAATGGACCATCAACATCAGAATCACAGAATCAGGCCCTGAGCCCCCGATCTGAACTGCTGGGGAAGAAAAAGAAACGCCTTTAAAATCATCCAAGCAAAAAAAAGTGTAAAAACAGGCATTCATAAAATGTTATTGTCCAAGATAGAATAGTAGAGGCTGAGGAGAACAAACAATATAAACAGAGAACATGTTTTTCCTTGCCTGCTTCACAATAGCTAAGATTCTTTAAAAAAAGAATAGGTAGAAAGATAAGACATGCATGCCTGATACTGAAGAAAAGACTGTTTGTACCCAGCACACCGGATAAATTGTTCAAGAACAGTTCAGCCATGTCAAAAAATGACCCTCTCATGCTGCCAAGGTCACTCAGACCCACAGTCAGTGTTAGTCAGACAGGTCATCACCACTTGCATATTTAAAATATATTTACCTGATTTCTCCTAGGACTTCACAAACATAGTACAGACCAGTCGGGTAGGGAATTTTAGGTGTGGTATGGTGTGGCTGGCAAGTGGTTTATTGGTGGATCAAGAGCTGTAGGCATTATTCAGCCCAGTGCTGAAGACTATCAGGAAGCCTGTACGCTACTGGGGACCCTAATTATAGGGCTAAGCAGGACTGTGATAGATACGTGCTGGGTGTACGTATGAGGTCCACTTGCTCACACACATGCTCATCACTGTAATAAACTACCCAGCTGGGACTGATGCTGTATAGCCAACACACAAGCTTTCAGGTACCAACCAAACCTACTGAACCTCTGTGTACTTTTAATACCACTAAAAGGAAAGGCCTGACCCCTAAACTCCTAATTCCTGGTTAAAAGTCCACTTCACTCTTAGCGTTCAAGACAACATTTGTTTTAATCTCAGCCTGATCTCTGGAAGACCCTCTAATGTTTAACATAGCAAGGAAAAAATTCACTAAACATATGTGGAAATCCATTATACAGGTGCATCCTGAGAAGTAGTTCACTTGAACAGGAAAACAACAACAATGCATTAAGATGTAAATTAAATGCATGATGGTAGTTAGTCTTCCACTTAAGGAGTTCCCATTGTTATTTTGACTCACTGATCATCAGAGGAGTGCTGGAAAGCAGTAGCTTTCAAACATCTGCTAATCAATTCTATTATTTCTCCAATTCCATAGATTTGTTTAAAAATACTGATTTCAGGAGAAATTCATGGTAAATTTATAGATAAAATTGTCTGACCCTTGCGTTGAAATTGTGATGGAGCTACATCATGGCAAAAATTAGAGAAACTGCTTTGTGGTCCTTACCCGTGTGTGTAGAGAGTTAAAAAAAAAAAATAAAGAAAAAGGAACAGTTGAAATATCCATTGGGAGTTACTTTGTGGAATCGCTTTCTTTCCAAATATATAAGCTGCTCTTTTGAGACAGTTGCTTTGCAGAGTATACAAGGAAGAGAAGGCTACGCTGGAATGGCTCACACACAACATGAAAGAAACAGCATTCAGCTACACCATGAACCCCAACGTTATTTCATAACAAGTCTGGCAAAGGCTCTCGCAATTCTTACAGAATTGTTGCGTTCAGACAATAAGGTTTCTGTTTCTGTGGTTGTCTTATTTTTCTAAAGGAGACCTGTGTGTAATTATACCCACGCTTCCACTGTATGCAGTAACTAGGCAGGATCCCTGTCCAGTGCAGAGGAAAACTCAGGGCAGGCAGTGGAATTATGCTATTTTAAACTAGCCGTAGCTTTGTCCCATGATGTCTAGTCAACAGATATGCATCGTTGCTAATTGGCTGTCCAGTCTCATCTGTCCATGGTTGAAAGATAAAAGTGTAAAACAAACTCCTCTAGGTTTTAGGGCCAGAATAGGCTAAAGTTAAACTCATTTTCATGTGTTCCCCCCCCCGCCCCCAGCAGTGTTTTCAGAACCTGAATACCAAACAGATTTCCCCAGAACTTCTGTAGGTAGTTCCACCTCCCCCTGCAAATGAACTCACCCCTTAAAAAAAAAAAACAACAACCCCCCCAAAAAACACCCTGGAAATAACAGATCAAGATTTTTTCTCATGTGTTCCACAATATGCCAGCAATTAATGATATTGCAGTGGCTTAGGTGAGAGGGTAACAGCATATCCAGCACTCAATACAGAAACAAAGAGAATGGAGAGGGAGGGAGAAGAGCCTTTTCTTCAGTGAACAACAACAGAAATCAAAGTGAAATGAAATAAAAATGTGCTGAGAACCTCTAATATTTGCAACTATGCAGAACCCAAGTACTCCTCTGCTGAAGCCAGGACTTTTGCTTTTCCAGATTTTCTATTAAGTGTACCTGCCAATGATTACTCACTAAGAAAGTTTTTCTATATATACTGGAACTAAAGTGATTGTACAGTGCAATTACTGTCCTACCTCAACAGTGGTCTAGTAGAGTTCAAGACATGAACAAGCAGTGCTAAGACTCACTCTACCTTTCCCATGGCCCTTTCATCAGATACATGCTGAGAGCACCTTCCTATGCTGTTAGAGCACAATGATGCAGAGGGTGCTTAACGTCCCCCACTTGTATTCCTATGCTGCGTGCACACAGTTCTTGTTTACTTTGAACAATGATTTCCAACTTCAAGCTTTAGAGCCAACCCGCGCCACTTTCTGCTCCAAAGCTAGGGCACCCAGTTCTCTGCACCACTGAGCTGCTGAAGCCACCTCAGCTAGCACAGGTATTATGACGTTTCAGAAGTCTTTCATGCTACCCTTCCCACCTCCTCTCCTCCCAACATCTGCAGGCACACAGCTGTGAACAACCCTGACTGAACATGCACTAAGACAGGAAAGGCAATAAAGGACTTTTTTAGCTGACGAATAACTGAGGGAACTGGGAGAAGGCTGAGGCGTTGGGGCTTGCTCAGCCTGGGGAAGAGATGGCTGGAGGAGGACCAAATGGCCACCTGCCTGTACCAACAGGGCAGTGATCGAGGAGATGGAGCCACACTGTCCATTGGTGTATGGCAGGATGAGATGCAACGGCTGAAAGTTGAAACAAGAGAGGTTCAGGCTGGATATAAGAAGCAAGTTTTTCCCATGAGGGCAAGCAGGCAGTGGAGGAAGTCATCCAGAGAAGCTGTGAAGGCTCCATTGTGGGGGCTTTCAAGAGCTGCCTGCACAAAGACTTAAGCAACCTGGTCTGATCTCACGGGTGACCTTACTTGGAGCTGGAGATTGGACTACAGACCTCTCGACACCCCTTCCAACCTAAATCCCTCTATGGCCCCTTAAAAAGAAGTGAGTAAACACCACAGTTTGGTTTACATGAACACCTGCCTTTGCTCTGGCGCGTCAGAGCTGTGATCTCAGGACAAAGCAGATATTTACTTCTTCAAAGTACTCCCGTTCATGTGTGCTTTGTAAAGGCAAAGGCTTAGGTGCCCCCCGGCCCCTTTGCATGGGCAGCACACTGGGAGCTTTCAGAAGACTGGGCCATGCCATTTTGAATCATGGGGAAGCTCAGGCTGCTACCAGATGCATACTGACCTCTCTGTAGCTCAGTACAAGATCTTCTTCTTCTATTTGGCAGGCAGGTATGTCATTTGTTGCTGACAATACAGAACCTATACCGGTCACAGGCAAAAGCCTTAGAAGCTTAATTGTTTAATGGAGAGATTCTCAACAAACACCTTGTAATGCAATAAAAATGCATTTTTAAGACACCTTTACAATACCAATATTTAATAATGGCCTTCATACGAAAGGTGCTTGCAGATGCCTACATACCGTTTCAATTAAGATATAAACAGACATAAAACTATTTAAGCAGAAAAGACAATGTATTTTTTAACAGCTCATAGTTTAAGATCATAAAAACGAGAGTGACTGTAGGACTCGCAGCCTGTTACTTGTTTGAATTCAAATAAATTTTAACAAACTTGACTGTCTCAGTTCAGTGAGTCTCATGCTATTCCTCATCTACCTTATGGAGACCACCACTGTGCTTCATACCCTTGCCATGATTCCCCACAGAAAACCTAGAAACCAAAAAGCCAGAGACTCTAAAAGGCAAAGTGGTTTCAGGACCAGATCAAGGCTGAAACAAAACCAAAATATTGTCAAGAGAGTTTTGAATTAATTTTCTGTCCACTTTGTTTATTCGGTGAATGAATACGTCTTCATTTTCCAGGGAGTGGACTCTGAACACAAGCATGTTCTTTGGTAAACCTCAAAATAAGTGAAGGGGCTTTCCACAACTCGGGCCAGAAAAATACAATCTTTTATACTTCAGACTTTAAAAGCTCTCTTTAGAAACGGTCTTCTTTTTAAAGCCTCAGATCGATGTCATTAGTGGTTAATAACAACTATTGCCACTTGTGACTCTTCATTCTTACATATATGTAGCAAATATATTTTTAAGAGGAAGAGGGGGAAGCGATCCCATAGAAGTACATAACATAATCACCAGTTATCCTCAGGGGATGTATTAGTCATATCTCAAAAACCAAAGAAAAAACCCCAGTATCATTACACCCATCACGTTAAGGATAGTTGCGGGTAGGTGCGTTGCCTACCAACACCCGGTGGGTGGTCAAAAGCCCTTACCATCCAACCTTCCCCCAGCAGCGCGGGGCTTTGGCTCCCCCAGTCAGAGGTGTTGGGTGCTGGAGGTTGGTGGGGTATGCCTGTCTGGTACCCGCACGCTGACTGCTGGGCTCCGAGTTGGCTCCGTAGAACTCCATCAGATAAAACCTGAGCTTTTCAAATATGCACCTGGGGATCGCACAGAGCAGCACAACTATGTAACTGAGTTAGGTATAACATGTAAGGGAGCCTAATACCTTTGAGGATGAGAAAATTACAGCTCATTATGCTAAGTAATGCCTTATATCAGCATGTAAATAACTTTTCTTTGTAAGCAATCACCAAAGCATTCTCAACAGAAAATTAATATATCTGATTTGTTTATGTATTCATCTAATTTAAGGCACAAAGATTTTAAACTGAAACTAGATATGAAAATTTTTCTGAGCTGTGTGTTAGGATCCATATATATTCATACTTATACACACACACAATCACATGCTGTCTCTGTGATAGGCTGAATCAGATAAGATGTTAAATATACAGTCCTGTGCTGTATGTTACACGAGATTTCTGTCATCTCCCTGTTTCTGACAGCCATAGTTTTGGTGGGAAATTAAAAGTTAATTTTGTTTTTTGTCCTTTTGTCTTTTTCCTTATCAGTAGTACCTCCGAGGCATGCTAAAGTATGCTGAAAGTGACCTTCAGTTTACTCATATCATCCTGACACAAGTGATTTAGCCTCCATACTTGTAGGAGTAAACATAAGAAACGCCCGCTGACTGACAAATATTTCATCAGAATTCAGCCACACATTCGCTCCCAGGCATAGAGGGGAGGGTGTGTTAGATGATGACCTCATTTAATAAGGCATCATCATTTAAGTTCACCACCATTAAATGCACACTACTATTACCTTTTGCACTCTTAATCCGTATCTTCTTGTCTTCCTTTAAAGGTTGCTGTATTTCGTGGCCTGTTCCACATGGCAGCTGCCATGCACTAACGTTGCAGTGCTGTGATTTTGAAGACAAACACAGATCTTTAACCAAACCCGATTAGGACAAGAATTTCCCCATTTCTCAAAACTGCTCCTAGAGCAAGCAGAGAAGCAAATTTTGAGTACTTAAACATATAGAAGTTAGACAAACAATGTAGGAAAGAGCACAACTCCACAAACACCACCCTGCAGAGAACGTGCTGATGCACACCACGCATCCAGCTCCACTGGGGCTTGTATTTTCCAGGAAAGTAATGGTACCAGTGGTCAAAACCTCTGGGCCATTAAATCCGGTGGGGTGATCTGTGCACTCACAGCTATTCTCATGTGGAAGTCCTTTGCTGGACTGGAGTTTGGAGGGCAGTTGAAACAATTTTTAATATGTTAGTTAGTTGTGACTTGCAGATTTCAAGGTCTGTACTGTGAGGCAATGGTAGTGGTACCTTAACAGATAAAACTCAAATGTGAAAAGCAACAGGGATGAAAAAATTGATAAAGGCTTTAGTCAGTGACTGGGAGAAAAAAAATCATAGAAAGGTAAAGAAAAATCTGGTATGTAGCAATAAGCTGAGTCAAATAGGCTCTTGAAGTTATAGGATAACTTTTTCTGAAAGAGTTTAATACTCGGAGCATCAGAGAGTATATTCTGGGTTTTACAAGACAGAAGTCACAGGATTATTAAGAAAGGTGATTTCAGCAATACCATATCATCCAGACCTGGGCTGGAAAACCATGTTAAAAACTGAAAGACTATTGTAGCAGACATAGCAAAGGCCATAAGGGTACAGATACAGAAGAAAAAAAAAAGTTGCACTGGAGAGGCTTTATGAGTGCTTTAGTATAGTATAGAAAAAGTAGAGTGTATATAAAAAATAATAAAAAAAGACAACCTCAGAGCCACCACATCCAAGGGAAGCTCAAGATAGCTCTCAAACAGCAACAGAATGAAAATTCAGCTTTGACTGCAGATGACACCCCCACAAACCTTTACCTAGCAATGGCTGTTTAATGTAAGTGCACACCCGTACGTGCGCTCCTGGGCAGAGTACTGCTGCAGCATT
This sequence comes from Charadrius vociferus, assembly GCF_000708025.1. NCBI lineage: Eukaryota > Metazoa > Chordata > Aves > Charadriiformes > Charadriidae > Charadrius > Charadrius vociferus. Next base: position 1,376,157 of record NW_009648079.1, on the reverse strand, counting down.
CATCTGGACGGCACCAAAATGACTGAATTTTTCAAAGGACTTTATCATGTCCACAAGAGAATGGGCAATAGCTAATTCTTCCATCCAGTTTGGTGATTTAGTATCCTGCTTACAGCTGCCCATGGTGTTTCAGTGTTGTGCCGTATTTCCATGCATTACCTCCCCCGCTGACTCCACAGCAGATAAGGAACTAAACGAGCTGGCAGTGCCTGTTTGCTCCTAGCTTAGCAGGAGTGCCCCAGATCACTCCCTGGACATGGAGCCAAAGTAAGAAGCTTACAGATTTGACCCAGTGTCTGCTTAAGTCTAGCTGCTCTTTGCTAAGAGCATCTCTCATCTTTGTGTGAAAGCTTTGACAGAGGGTGCAGTCTATGTCTTTCAAAACCACCTTGTCATGTAGCACCTTTCTGTCACATACAATGGAAAAGAAAAATCCCCTAAGTTCATGTGAATGTCTCTTTCTGACTCACATTTACCCACTCCCAAGCCTTTGCATGCTGTTATAAATCTTGACAAGCTATTTTCATTTTCACATCAGATCCGTGTTTTGACTCAACACTAACAGAAGAAAAGGTCACAGAAACATGGCCTGGCTACTCAACCCTTTTAAAGGAGATTTCTCATTTAATTTTAGGGGGAAACAAATGTCAGACATTGGCCATTAAATAAAAAAAAAAAAAATTAAAAAATCCTCCAAACACCAGGTAGCTACTGGTGACCAGTTACAACAAAACTGATGTAAGAAGAATCAGATGACCTTGATTTAAACTTAGTTTAGTACCTTTTCGAATAAAGATCTACCATACAAGGGAGAACTTTTCACTGCAAAATGCAATGACAATTTTATCATTCAACAATATTACATGTGGGGGTTTTTCACTTATTATCAAGGATAAAAGACCAGTTTGTGAAAAACATATTTTGAAGAGGTTATACTACCAGAACCATATAATCTAGCATGGTGAGAACAGGATTTGAGACCTGGCCATGTATATACAACAATTAGGAACACGAGGCAACTTCATGAAGTTAAAGATCCCACTTCAATGAGACTGCACAATTGCTTAAAATATTTGAAGGACCCAAGGCTAAATAAATCAGCTGATCCCTAGAAAACCTGAACTCTTTAGTCACAAAGCCTCCTGTTACTAATTTGACATCAATATTTAGAAACAGAGAAAAAGTCCCAGCAACAAAAAACAGTAGGCACGTAGATGCCAATTCAGACAACGTAAGCATGTACTTCAATCCTGCTGCGAGTGTTTCAGACCCACCAAGGTGTCAGAAAGTGAGGATGACTTCAGCCTATGAAGGTGCTTTCCTGAAGAAAAGTACGCAAAGAGCCACTTCACATTTTGATACTCAGCTGCTCTGGGAACACCTCTGTCCTTGTGTGTGCCCTCCCTATGAACACAGAAAGGTCTTCTACAGTAACAGGTCCTTTCAGGGAAAGAAATTAAGTTGGCGTTTGGGGATTTTTTTTTGTTTGTTTTTAAAAATGGAACCAAGTCTAGTCTTGCGTACTTGAACCAGAATCCATTTTCTATTAATCCAGTCAGGGATCAAAAACATAGCCTGTAACTAATCTGTGTAATTTAACTTGTAGCTTTAGTTTTGGATATTATATTCCTACAACAAATAATTGTTTGCAGAAACTGTTTAGCAAATCATACTGTGTAGCACATAAATCAAACAGAAGTGAAAGCAAAACTAATGAAGGACTAATAGCCAGCAAATTAGTCACTGAGCTTTACCTAATCCCTTCTCTCCAACACAACAAGGTGTTACATCTAAAAAGTGGAGATACTTCTTCCCCCCCGCCCCCCCCTTCTGTTTTTTCCCTTAAGGGAGGGGTTTGCTTGATATATCATCATCTCACTAGTAAAAACATCTTTAATTGCATTTTATATACACTTTATGCATACACATATATAAAACATAAGCACACACATACACACACTGTATTTCCACCTCCATTTTGAAGACATCATCTACAAATTCTCATTTTCTGAACACTTTAATTTCTAAATGGTTTCTTCTCCCTTTCTATGACACCTGCCACTGTCCTGCAGGGTTTATGCTCTGTAAAGGGCCAAAACAACAGCAAAAGCTATAGTTTGGAATATTTTACAGATATATAACAGTCAAATCTGACTGAATCACATTAAAAAAAAATTGTATCGACTCCCTTAGGAATTACTTTTAAAAATTTAGATTCAAATGTGAAAGAGAAGAATAAATTATATTTAAGAGCTCATCTAATACATTAAAAAAATCAGCTATCCTTATTGAAAAATTATATTTAACAGCTCATGTAATAGATTAAAAATTCCAACCATCCTTATTAATGCTTTTATTCCATCTATACAGTTTTTCCTGTTCCTTCCAAATTTCTTCCATTTGCTTTAGCTATTGTGTCTCTGCTGCTTTTCCCCCTTGCTGACCTACCCTACATACCTCCATACATTAAATAGTTACCTTCTTTAAAGCCTTCTCTTCTTGCTTCCCTCTTTCTTTCTTTTGAACTATTTTTGGCCCATTTTCCCAGGCTCCATCTTCTCTTGCCTCTCACAGGTTAGGGACTACATTGTGTGGGGTGGTTTTCAGACTCCCACTCCTCTACCAGCCATGTGGCACCACAGGGCAGGTTACCTCTGCAGGATGTCCTGGTTGTGCTGCTGTTGGCACACCAGGCTGGCTTTTGGGTCAGGAGGACCACCTGTACACATGGGTTTCCTTATGCACAGGGACAGGGAAGGCCTTCTACTTGACCCGAACAAGTGGAGGAGCACCACGAGGGATGACGGTGTGAGCTACCCTAGCCCTGCAGACACAAGAATTGAGTCTTGGGCTCCAATTGCAAGATTTATTCTTCTAGTTCTTGTCCTGTCCTAGCTCTGGTTTAATTTTGTCTTCACAGACTTGTTCTGCACCTCATGGATTGTCTCACAAAAAGGAACAGACCCTAGCAGAAGCTTTAAGCTGCAGGCCCTCTGTTATTATGTGACCCAGCAGGGACACAGGGAGCACCCTTCCTTGGCCCCTTAGCCAGGGACTTGTCTCTCCCATAGTCTGGCACGTATCTCATACATGTGCATGCTCGGAAAGGGGGCCTATGTGTTTGTGCCTGCATCTGAGCTCCAGGCCCACAAACACCACCGGCATTAAAGCACCATCTCTACTCTGCAAGGATAGAGAGACAGCAAAACTGACCCTTGCCTACAGAGCTGAATCCTTGTGGAGCCTTGCTAGTTTGCAAAAGGTTGCCTGGAACCGGGCAGAGGAGGAGAACCCCTCTGCTTCAGGTTGACCAGAATTAAGTATCCTGTTTCTTATATCCAGCCCTCCCGGTAAAAGCTCTCGTACACTTGTGGATGCAAACACAAATGCTATTTGCCACACTGGCTTTGTAGGCAACAGCCTCAAGTGGCAATTCTCACAAACGTATGCATAACCTGGAGTGCAGTGAGCCGGAGGACTGTCCTCATGATCAGGCTCGGTGAAAGCCTTGCTGGTATGTCTATTTATGGTAGGTCCAAGTAACCTATCACCATGGCAGCTAAGCAGAGACGAGAAAATACTGCAGACCAGAGCAGACCAGACAGCAGCGCTTGTAAGACATAACCACAAGCCTGTATGTCACATCCTCCCCTGGCTGCTGCCATGACCCATTTATGATTTCTACCTGAGAGCTGTACAGCATGAGAAAGTTTTATTAACATACCCAAGCTACACTCTTCAAAGCTCTTACACAAGCAATAAGGGGAAACAAGAACGTAAAAGCAGGCCAGAAAATGGCAAAAAAATATTTAAACTAAAATAGAAAACCAAATCTCATTGAAATTAATGTTGTAAAATACACTGCAGTGAACCAGTCTAAGAGGAATGCACTCAGCTCACAGGGTGCCTCAAGCAACTTCAAAGGGGAAAAAATAATACATTCAAAGTATACACAGGAGCAGCTCAAGGTTTGTCATCAGCACAGAAAACTGAAGGGTGGGAAACCACAGGAGCAGGTGTAGGTCACCACTGCATTTTGCGAGCTGGGGCTGTGGCTCTCGGCTTTCTCGTTCCCTCCTGTGTCTCACTAAGCCTCGTAAATCCACCGCGACTCCCCACCATAAGCGTGCTTCCCTCACCCTGCTGGCTGCCAGCAATGGATTTTAAAGTGGGCGGCACTGTGTCAGGTGGCTCTTTGGGGGTTCATTGTGCTGCTACAGCAGTCTGCTGCCTCAAGCAGGGTGCATCAATTTTAGTGTTTTTATTCAGGTTAACAAATCTCCCAACTGCCCACACTTAGCGTATATTATTTCACACTGGGGGGGAGTTTCAGAATAAGAGAGCTGGACTTCTTTTAGACAAAATTTAACTGGAGAATGCATTCCAGAGGCTCTCCCGGTGCGCTCCAGCTGCTATGAGTTCAGGCTGCTAGAGCTAGTCCAAAGGAAGAACCCTCACAGCGCACACAGTAGGACACCAGCTCCTCGGCACTGCTTGTTTTCTACAGATCCACTGCTATTGCACTGCACCATTTGCCTGAGTCCAAACTTTGGGGTCCTCAGCTTACGTAACTTAAGTGAAATAATGTCATGGACATTGCTTATGCTTCATCCTTGAAGCAGTTAGAGGAGAACCTGCGCTCTTTGCATGTACAACACTGCCACTACTATGAGAATTTGGTCCAAAATCAAAACCAGAGGTCAGAAGGCAGGTGCATCTCAGGAGGGAAGAAAAATACCCTGAGAGCTTTCAGGATCTCTCCAGCTTATTGACTCAAAGTTGCACTTCTTCCTCCTTTTATATGCATTGACAGTGCCATCAACAGAATATTAAACATGTTACTATTATTTAATATTTTCTTTGGCCATATCCCACAGGGAACATGTGATCTGGCATCCAGACGCTTGGGTAAAGCACAGGACCGCAGCGACCCATTTCTGTAAGAATCAGCACCAGTGACCAAAGAGGTCAACACTAGCATTTGTGACCAAACACATCCAAAAATGCTCCAATTTGCCTTCTTGGAGATTTCCTGGAAACAACTAAAGTTTAAAATTATAACAAGGTTTCCTTTATCTGCAGGACTGGCTTTCTCCCCCTGCAACAGCTAAAGAGAGTGATCTCTGTTGATCATAGATTCACATAAAATTTGAGAAAGACACAGCACATGGAGCCTGAAGTGCCAAAGATCCTGGGCAGCTCCCACAGCCTGTGGTACTCCAGTTTCCTAAGCAGATCTGTCAGACTGGCCCTCTCCACCCCAAGTAGCTACGGGCCTTTGGACACGAACAGGAGATATCCTAACCCTGATCAACCCCCGTTTCTGCCTCTCTTACTAGGAAAAGGGATTAACTGGTGAGATAATCAGACATTGTTTACTCCTCTATAGCCCATGCAGAAAAAGATTAAGGCCAAGATTTCAGTAAGTGGGAACCTAAAGTTAGTAAGCCCATACTGAAGCACTTAAATAAATGTCCTGGTTCTTTTTTTTAAATTACTGACCTCCCCCTTGCTCCCAGAGGCTTGACTGTCGCTCTGTGAACGCGTACCCTCTGATAATCTGACCTTTATGTCTTAAGCCAAGATTAAAAGTGCTATTGGAGTAAGAAAATTATTCTAAGGAAGAATTAAAAGTTTGGAAAGAGTTAAGAATAGACAAAGGCACTCCTATAATACCAACTGAGTCAAAACTCCAAGCAAAGCAAAAGACCAAGGAGAAGGAACAGTGAAATATTAAATGCAGATGCTTCTTCTATTTGCAGTTTAATAATTCAAGACCTATATTTATTTATTCATACTAATTGACCGACAAAGTTATGCTGTGGAATAGCTGAAGAGAAACTAATTGCTGTCTCATTTTATTTTAATAGTATATTAAAACGCAGGCTAGACTAGAGACCTCTTCTCGACTTGTGCTGATGTTATCTGCCTTGAGACACTGGCAACTGTCCAGGGACTTGCCTACGCTGATATTTAGGACTAACCTTAGGAGTCAGATTAGGTGATTGTGCCTCTGGCTATAATGGACCACAAATGTGAAGCTCGTTTCTTTTTGAGATCAATCTTTCCTCCTTTCCATTTATTTTTTCCACTTAGGTTCTGTTATCATTTGCTCAGCCTGTGCAAAGGGGCCTTAAAGTGGATGTAAATGAATTTTGCAAAACCCACACAGGACCCTTTAATACCATTGGAGTAATTGGGGCTTAACTGCAGTGAATCCTGAAGCACACTATCTAAATACAGGCATTCCCAAGCATTTCTACCATCTCATAATTAACACTCCCACAAGCGAAACAAGACAAAAACCGTGCAATACATGTTCTGCTGTAGAATCCTCGATCAGTTCCTGATCCTTCAGCGTTTCCCCTACGCAGTTCCCACGCTCTCCCAATAACTAAATTGATGGCACTCTCCTTGGCGGAGAGAGGTCTTTTTCCTCTCCCTCACGGTTCTCGAGCCTGGGACCCCTCAGCATACTCCTGCCTCTCTCCCACCCCAGCACAATTCCCGTGTGCACCCGGCCTCCTTCATTAGCAGGAAGGCAGCTGCTACTATGGCTAACGATGGAGACCACGGGCACAGCGTCTCTTCTGCTCCCACCTGGGCCGGGGCAGCGAGCTGCCCTCCCCATGGGAGGCGCCACGCACCTTGGCAGAGTAGCAAACAAGCCAAAACAAAAATCTGTCGGTGTTCCAGTACCTTGTCTCACGCACATTTGTAGTCGCAAGATTATGGATACACCATCCAAAGTGCTGGAGACGATTCGACCCCCTTACGAGAACTGCACGCACAGGGCACCGTCAGCAGCACGTGGCAGGATATGAGCAACCCCACATACTCGGAGCCCAGCATATAGGCTTAGTTCATCCTATATATCTAGACAACAATACACTGAACTGGAGCCCTTGCAATTTACATACCCTTTGCATAGATACAAATAAGCTCAGAAGGTGAAAGGCAACTGAAAAGCAGGTCCTTTGAGTGCAGATCCTTTCATCTTCCACTTTGCTCAGGACAGATGTAAAGGCAGCTTAGATCCAAGTTGTGCACATTCCTCCTTTGAAGCTCTACCTTTCTCCCAGCCCAAACTTTGCCATTTAGCACTCTCATTACCTTGTAAGTTCGGCTCCTCCCTTCAGCTTTTAGTCCCTCTGTGGAGTGGAAAGCAGTTTCCCTCCCTTCCCAGGAATCTTAATTAACTTTTTTTCTGTGTGTTTCCCACCACCACCACCCCTTCAGACACACCAATACGTTCAGTTAGGTTTGTTTCAAGGCTTCCAAAGTTATCTCTGACTGCATTTTTATTTTGTATAGGTCACCAGCTGACCTTCATACAAAACATAGTGCATATCAGAATTTGAGCATCCATATCGTGTGTGCAGCATAACATGCAGGGCTACACCTGTACTGTGCTATTTTTGACAGAGATGGCACCTGCTGTTTTGAACTGTGTTGATTGTATACTTACAAAAACCTAGCCATGACTTGCATCTCTCTATATGTATTTGCATGATGCCAAAGCGTCTTCCTATCATCCTTCCAGCGCCAATGCTTCACCAGTTGGGCCAAAAAGACTTCCCTGTTTCTTCATCGCTGTTTGATTTCCAAGGCCAACTGATTCACATCAGTCAAAAAGATCATTTCACTAGGACCGTGTCTCATAATTTAAAGATGCGGGGACCTCTTCTCTTTTGAGGTCCAAATAGGACTTGGGGGAGGATGGATGTACATGGGTTAAGCATGGTTCATGGCTCCGAATTTGAGCTTGCTCCCTCAGCAGTGGCTCAGAGCACAGGCAGAACAAGTGCGGGACAGCCTGTACTCCTTCATGTAGACTTGCTTTTATACATATCTTATCACTCTTTTCCTTTTACGTATGTCTTCTTGCTTTTCTCCTTTAACCTCAGGGAACCTTAACCCGCGGACTTGCTCTGACGGGAGAGGAGAGTTGCCCCCTCTGTCTCCAGGGCCCCATGATATCACCCCTCTGATACCAATGATGGGGCGGAGAATCTGGAAACTCATCCAGGAGGCAAATAAATAACCTAAAATCCTTCCTACCTGCATCTTCTGCTAGAAGTCTTAGCAACAGCTTTCCCCCAGGACTCCAAAAGACTGAGTGGGGCTGGGGGGGGGGTTGTGCACCAGCTCTGCACCCTCCCCCTGTGTTATGCTCAGTCCTCCCACATGGCAGCTGACCGACAAGGCCTCAACTCCCAAGTTCCCATAAAAATCAGCCAGCAAAAAGAAGTAATTAGGGGTGTATTCACTCACAGAAAGCAGATTACAAATTACCCACATTCAGCACTTGGAAACAAGATTATTTGTGACAGAACAGATTGCCACCATTGTAATCCAGAGCCTGTAAACACTTGTTAGCTGTCCACGAGCAAATGCAAATCTGTGCCAGTGTAGCTGGTTTTAGGTAGAGGTGATCATGAATTACCAGATGCTAACATCTGAACCCTTTTCTGTGCCACTAATACTGTTTGCTGAATGCTTTCCCTGCTAACCTTAATCTGAATGTTGCCCGCATCTGCAATGGCCCTAGGACTGGGTCTTTGCGGAATTCTTTTATAAACCAAAATTAAGCGCTATAATAGTAAGTGGGATTTTATGGGGAAAAAATAATTCTAAAATAATATTAAGTAGCAGACATGATTAATCTGGCCTTTGTTCCAAGAACCTGTTGACTATTGTTAAATGATTTTAAAAAGTGAATAATAATCAAAGTCAGAAATCAACATTTTATGACTCACTGATATCAGGCGTCTGCAAACAGGTCTTCTGGCACCTCATTCCCAAATCAGGAAATTTCAAGGGCTGACTGCTCACTGATTCCAGGGTGGCATCTCAGGATTGTGATAAATTGCAAAATTGCTCATCAAGAACAAATCTCTACAGAGCACCTAACTTTCCAAGTCATCACGTAGAGCTGAATGTGAAGCCAGAAGTCCCTGCAGGTGAAGTCTGGATGCACTGATACTGTGCCACCGGGATCAAAGCAACAGTTTCACTGTGGGGGTTTTGGATTGGCAGCTGTGCAAACATAGACATTTTCCCTTAAAGAAGACCGGCGAGAGCCAAGGCAACGAAGGGTTCTGCGAGGCAGAGTGACAAAAACATAAAGGGGATAATCATATTTGTTCAGAAAAATAGGTATTACTAGTTTATGAAAATAATGAGGTATGAATCAAAAGCTGCTTAGCCAAGGCTTTGGTGCTCCTTACGAAAATAGCCCAGCAATGCCACCACTGAAGTCATTTTCTAGCAATCACTCCATGCCCTCACCTGCGTACTGCCCATCTCTTGAGAACAGAAGATTCCAACAAGCTGATAAACAAAGAGCTGGTTGCTGCTTATTTTATAGAACCACACTTGGGCTCACCGCTGCAAGTCTGGGAACAGTAGTGCTTGTTTACATTTTCATTATTTAGGCTTTGTGGAAAATTTTCTGTGACAGCCAGAGGATGTAGGGACATGAGAATTATGTTTTAAGTCATGATTTAATCACAGTGAAACACTCACGTAGCATATGCATTTGCAGAAGTAACGAACCATGAGGAAATGTCTCCTGTATAACTCCCTAAAAGGTTGGATAAATTCCTTCAGTGTCAGAGGTCCTGACGCAGAGTTATCTTCAAAAATGGTGTGAGCAGAGTGATAGGCAGGAAGGTCATAGACCAGTAACTCCAAAACAAGAGTAAAGGTCATGTTCTGCTGTAACAAGTGCTAGTGAGTGAGACAATACAGTACACTTACCCTCTTGAAAGAAATGTCTCATTTACTTGCTTGATGCCAGTTTTAATACGTTTGTAAATGGGAAGAAGCTGAAGTAACCCATTCTAGAGAGCATTAAAATAATTTCATCACTTGCAAGACTTTTGGATAATGCATATATATATATATATCTCAGTGAATACCTTGGGTCTCATATCAATGGTGGCTCAAGACCAGTTCAAAACTGCTAAATGTGTACTTCTTATTTTTCAGAGCATGCAAGGCAACTGATCCCACCTGGAAGCACCTCAGCAAGGAACACATTTTTCAGCTACCTGAAGGTTTTCCTAACCCTGAGCTCATTCTTTCTTGGCCACATCCCTGGCGTAGCAGATGCCAGGACCCTCATGGGGCCGATGGGGTGTCAGAGGGGTGCTGTGACACACGACTGTCCCTCTCTGTGGTGGTGGCCGGGTTGCCCTGAAGCAGGGTAGGACCTTTCTGCTGCTGCCCAAGGATTCCCCTCTGCTGGGAGGTTTCTCCCAGGGCCAGGTTGGCTGGCAGCAGCAGGAAACAGTCCCAACGTGCTGTGAAACTAGGGCCGTAATATGTTAATGTGAAGACTTTTTCCAAGTAATCTTTACCATCTGTTGTCTCACACTGATGTTAGTATTAATAATTTATAGGCCTTCTCTTAAGGCTGAGGAGGAAGCAGAATGCTAAGTTCTAACACAGAGACAGTATCAACTTTTTTTTTTTTTTTAATGAGATTGATGTTGCTCTATATGATAGCCTCGCACAGGGAATATATGGCGCTGTTCAGCTTTCCGTTGCTGTTGCTTTTGTAAGTCTTTTGCTGAAAATAACAGTGCCAAGATATTTATTTTAGCCTAGTTCCTCTGTTGCTTCTTTCCTTCTAAAATAAGGCCTGCAGCCTATCTGGTACATAAGCAAAGTGCGTGTAAAGGTCAGAGGCAAAGCATAAGGTAACAATATAAGTCATATTATAGGATGCAGTTACTACCAGGCAAGAACAGGCAGGGTTCCTTCTTTTGCTATCCGAGAGACTGTTAGGCTGAAGGAGCATAGTTGTGCTACCAGTTTAAGCCAGCAGAATCTCCTTGCTATATTTAACCTTGATTTCCTCAGAGACCAAATATGCAAATCACAAAATGTGATGCACGGCAAAGACTGCTTTCATAAGGGAGAGCTAAGTTATAGTCCCAAACAATCAAATCAGCCTTTCCTACTCACAGGGCTTCACTTTAATCCCTTATTAACGGGATTAATACCAGACTTAGAGTTCATACCATCTTACTCCCCTTTTACACAAACCAATCTAGCCGCTTTCGCAGAGGGACAGGTGGATTAATAGTCTTGGTCAAAAACTATGGTGATAATGCTGAAAATCAGCCAAAGGCAGGGATTCCAGGGTGAAAACGGACAGCTGGAAGATTGCTATCAAAGCCATGAGGTGACTTCACCCGCAGATAGAAATGTGAAATGCGTGGGAGACCCTTCTGCTTCGAAATTGAAAAACATAACAAAACCCCCGAAAGATAAACAGGTACAGTAAAGGAATAAGTCTCTCTATTAATAAATGCTTACCAGAGGATAAACAAGTAAAGGAATAAAGAACCTGTGAAGCTCAGAAATGTGGAGGCATTTGATGAAACATAACCCCACTAAGAAATGCAGAGCTCTGACAGCCCGTTATACAATCTTTGATTTCTTTTAATAACAGTTGAAGGTCAGATGCCACAGCTCTTCCTGGAAATCCTAAAAAGACTGGGTGGCTCCCCAAGTTAGAAAGGAACCGCCACATCGTATATTGTGCAACATATAGCTATTGACGAAGGTATATTATGTTACCTCCAACAGCTGACTCAGCCCCAGTTGTTATAAAAGGCTTTTCACACTCGGGCGAGCAGCACGTAGCCCTCACCCTGCAAACAGGCTTGGGGCCGTCGGACCCCGAGCGGGCTGGGGAAGGTCGAGGGGGTCAAGCTGATTACCTCCGCCAGCATCCCTCCCCCCCTTGCTTCCCGCCCCCCCCCTCCCCTCCGGGCTCAGCTGGGTTACCCGAGTTCACACCGCGCTATTGACATTCAGCCGCATTGCTTACTCATTACCGGATCAGCAGGGGACCGTCTGGGTCTAAAAAGTTAACCCTTCCCATGCCCTTGATTTATTAAGGGTTGCTTTTAAAGGCCTGCCAGCTGCGGGGTGCCCGGCTTACCTGTTAGCATCCCGGGGTACCGCCGGGATGCGGAGCGAGAGGCGATGGAGCGCTGTCGGGGCAGCCTCGCCCCCCAGCAACGGGGGCGGCAGAGGCAGGAGGAAGGAAGGAAAGGGGCTGTGCCCCCGCTGAGAATGGGCTCTAAAAAGGCGGGAGGAATGACACCCCCAGCCAGTTTTCACCCGGCCAGTTATTCACTCCTGTCTAACCCCTGTGTTAAGGTAAGCGGGGGTGTGGGATGCACGTCGTAAGGTGAAGTACGTTTCTCACCGTGACCCAACCCGGGTGTCGCTCAATGACGATGCCTGTGCCCGTACAATCTCTCACTCTCCCTTCTGCCAATGTTTGTAAAATTAATACAAATCTTGTAATGGCTTTTTTTTTTTTTTTTTCCCCTTAATAATTCAGACCTTGATTCTGTGAAAACCACCGCAGGTTTTTAGGATAACTTCTAGTGCTCATGGCTTCACTTTTTAGGGCCTGTGATCCAGATAAAGTATAAAAAGACTCCAGGCTGGGGGAGGATTATTATTGGTGCCTTGTGGTACTGTTTAAGGCAGTACTATGATTTCCTGGTAATGGCATACTAATTTATGCTTCTGAAGTTAGAAGCCCTCTAATATATCATCACAGCCCGCTAAGATATGTTAAGTTTATTTGTTTTATTTGGTTGTTAAACATAAAATAAAAATATTTCTGCAGTATGTAATAAAAAATGCTATTCTCCCTTTTCCATCAAGTCAAAGGCTCCTCTGTAAAGAGAAGCTGTATCATTCTGTCACAGAGAAGAACAGATGGTGAATAGCAGGTATGCGAAATGTTCATACTACTCTTCTTTATTTCACCTTTCACTGTAATTATATTGCATGCCAGGCTCCAAATGAAGCATTGAATTCAGACACCAGAATTTGGTGGAGATGAATTTTGCAAAGCTTTAAACGTTAGTTCAATTTTATGACACTTTGAGTGTAATTTATACCCATCTCAAAACGTGCCAGGTACTTGGAGGTGCGTCAGAAGAGGCAATGGTCTTATCACAGCTTATAATCACAAATGAAATTTTCAAATAAACAATGAAATATAAGTAAACAAGCGGTGAAGTTTGCTTGCATCTGGCTAATGCCTTCATTAATCTTTATTAGTAATTTCTAATATCGAGAGCGGGGAAGGTAGGATTTATAGCTCTTTGCAAAGAAGAGCCAATGAAAATT
>NW_009648079.1:1346524-1362942 GCF_000708025.1 Charadrius vociferus | reverse complement strand
AGGACAGGATCTTTGAAAGTGGCGAAGTGTTTCTGCAGATGAAGTGTATTAGAAGGAGATATAGAAAGACACTAAGACGTGCATGTCCATGAAGGCAAGAGGGAAGAATTTAAATTTAATAGGAAGGTCAGCAAAAGAACTTGAAGAAGAATGGGATTTGGTCCAAGTGAAAGGTAAGATAGAAATGGGCTTAGGTAAAATACCAGGAGCCAAAAGAGAATGTATTGCTTATCTATAACTGAAGAAGTGCTGGCACATTTGTTTGTTGGAGATAGTGGAGAAAATACTATTGTGTGGTTTTTAAGACTGAGTGACAGTGGGAGAAGTTGGATAAGAAACAGTAAGTCAAACATAGAGGATAAATTTGCAAGCTTAGCAAGCATTAAGGATGTGAAGGAACTTCATGAAAGTGCTTGAGTTTCGCCTTTGTTGGCATGTGGTTTTCTTTCTGCAGAGCGATATTGAGGAAGTTCAGCTGGCGAGGCAAAGGCAAGCTGTTAGCAAAGCAGAGTGGAAATGAAGAAGTTAAATCGCTGAGTTTGTAAAGGGTAGTTGAAGATGTGGAAGTGTGTCATGGCATGGGAATGGAGGAAAACAAGAAGCGTATGGTGTTTCAGAAAGCTGGAGAACAGGTGGTTTTCAGGAAGGGAGGGTGTGCAGTCACCCTACAACGGAAGGGAGGAAGAGCTCACTGGTGACTTTGCTGGCAATGCCGTAAACCATTTCTGTGGATGAGAAGGAACAGAAAGCAGATTTTACAGAGGGAGAAAATGGCTGAGTAGGGCCAGAAGAAGTGGGATTTTTTTTATTTTTTATTTTTTTTTTAACATGTTTAAGACATATGGAGGCAAAGAAAGGAAGCATATGGAGTGGCACTTGAAAATGGGGCTGGGGTCAAGAGAGATGGTAGGGGAAACAATAACATGTTTCAGAAGCAGAGAAGAGTGGTTGAAGATGTCTCATTGTTTCTTCATGCTCCTCCATCTGTCAATATCCATCTGTTGTTTTTTTGTTGTATGCTCAAATGTCAGCTTCAGTAACTGTTTAATGTAAAACGGATAATCATGAGTCCCTTTCTCACCCATTTTTTGAAAGATATAAACCCCCATATCTTCCACACAGCACTAGAAGGGTGGGGAGGACCCACTTGTTCTCTGTAGCCTAGAGCTTGGTGATTAAAGGATGCTGTTCTGGGAAGCGGGAAAGGTCAGATGTGAATCCATAAACCTGAGAAGGCCCCTGAACTTGTGAAGGGGGGACCCTGAAGCCCGTCAAAGTGCTCAACTACTGCCCTGTTCTATAAAAGGCACTGATATCATCACCAAATCCTAAAGGAAAGGTGTAACAGGAGAATGTACACCGGGGAAAATATTCACTATCTCCCTTTGGCCTGGTGCTTGGCACCAAAGATGCCCAAGAGGTGAGATGTTGAAGATACCTGCTCTTGGTGGCTCTCTGCCTCTACTCTCCTCCGTGCCCTAATTGCTTTGAAGAAAACCCTGAGGCATCAAAGCGCTCTGGCAGAGCTTATGAACCCAGCTGGGGAAGGAGTATCACTGCTGGCTGTCTATCTCATGCTTTTGCTGTAGGCCATCTTTTGCATTGCAGAGGTGGCTGATGAAAGTGCGTGCTGGCTTTGCAGTCACCTGCCAGCTGAAGGGAAGGTGCACCTTGTTGTGCTGCCAGAGAGGTAGGGGAGCAGAGCATGCGGGAGGATGGTGATGTGCAGCACAACCCCAGCATGATCCACTGGAACCATTTGCCTCTCCCGTGCGTTGCAGGAGGAAGAAAGGTGCCCTGTTGCTGGTAGCTTGGCTTTTGCTCTGGGAGGCAGGCACCTGCCCACCTTCAGGGATCACTCCACCATGGTAAAGTAAAAGATGTGCCCCTGTGTCACCATCAGCTGGCAATGACCCAGGAGGAATATCCACCCCACCAGACATTTTCCCTCTTGGCAAAATGTAGTGATTGTAGCCTGGCTGCTTCACCGAGCAGCAGTGCGGACCGGAGTCAGTCCCTCCCAGGTCACCCAGAATCGGTCCATGCCCGCTACATCCCCGATCCACAGTGACGTTATCTGTAATTACGATTTTCACTGTTATGTTTGTGATATTAGAATTTGTCTCACTCTAGCCAAGACTCCTACTCTTCGTTCATGCACGAGCCTGTCATGCTATACAATTACAGTGGAGTCAGGGCCTGATCTGTACTATAATTATAACTGAGTCAGTTACAACAGACTTGTCTCCTGACCTGATTTCAAAATAGCACCATATTTTTTAAAGCAAAAGGGATTTTAGGTGTATTCTTCAACCATGCTAATGCATTACACTTGTCTTGGATTTAAACTGGGATCATTTCTGATAAAGCAACCCTTTTATTAGCATAAGCAGGATATGGTCCAAACTGGCCGTTCATTAGCATTCACTAGGTCAGCTTCAAGTGCCCTCTCTGAATGTCAGATATTTCCCGCTTGCATTCCCTCCCCACTTTGTGTGTTTGCTACTTCCTGGCATCTTTATCATATAGTAATGAATCACACTGGAGTTACGATGTCGCATTTAGATACAGAGTGGGACTAGTTTGGCCAGTCCCGGGTAATCAGGCCTCTTAACAGGGAAATGCATTTAAATAGGTCAATGAATCTTACAGTCTGTCAGGAATTAGCTCTGTAGAACTTGCAGTCGGGGAGAAATTCTCTTTCAAGCAAAAGTTCATTCATGCCACTAGAGCAATGAATAACATTTCATTTACATTTACATTTAAAATGGTGTTTTACCATCTTTTGTTGCTGGGGGTCTTTAAACTGGAATAAAAGTTTCTTTACTTTTGACTTTTTCCCTCATATACAAAATAAACTATTCGAAATTAAGGTACAGTCCTGTTAGAAATAAAAAGGTGCTTATCTAATCTCCCATCTCCCAAACTGCAGCTGTAATTCTTAGTCATTTTTGCCTCATACATTTTTGATGATGGAAATACTGTGACATGTTGCATTACAAAGCTAATCAAATTGCGACTGGAAAGCTTTTTCCTTTTTTCCTTCCTTTTAGGTTTCCTGTAGGTGTTACGTCTGTTAAGGCAATTTCTGGAAGCCCCCAAAGAAGCCAGAAATATCCATCAGGAGAATCTCAACCCTGGAGGTTTGCAGCCTGTATCTATAGATACAGGAGTGAAGGGAAGGGATGGGACAACGCGGGGCATGAGGGGTAGAGAAGGCGCAGTGAGGTGTGATGGCAGAGCACCTGCCCACAGTAGAGCATCCCCCTGTGCTGGTGGGATGGATGCCTTGCCAGCACCTGTGGGTGGGGACTCATTCCGTGTGGGTGAAAGGAGACCTCCTGGCAGCACAGCCACACCGTGTCCCTCAGTGATGTTAGTGAAGGGGACCAATACACCCTTCTGTCACCATCCCTGTGCCCATGCTGTGGGGTTTGTGAACGTAGCTGGGGCGAACAGTTTCTGGTTTTTTGTCATTCTCATCTGATGGGGCCATGGCAGAGTTTTGCAGCCAACAACGCCTGCATTTGCTCTGGAGTTCAGAAAATGGATACAGCGGCAGCTACAAGGATATATTTCTGACTTCCAGTCCAGCTGTTGGTCCAGGATGCCATTATATGACAGTATTTAAAATACTATGGTCTATTTTGGACTTCTAGGCACTTGAGTATAGTCATAAATGCACAAGTGTGGTCCACTTCCATCAGTTAAACTTTTTGTCAACTCCAGTTCTTCCTGTATATTTCTTTTTGGGTGAGAGCTTTGAAATTACCAACATTTGAAGGATAACATCAGGCTTTTTGTTGACAGTCCTTATTTTGCATTCAGTTGAATACAACTCTTACAGAATAGATTCAGGATAAGCCTTCAGGATAAGTCTACCTAGAGTCCAGTTCTGTATTCAAATTCTAATGGTCAAGGTTGCTGTAAAACATGTGCCACAACATATCTCTCTGACATTACTTAAATGTACGTTTCTCAGACAGCATCTGTTTGAGGCTGTGTATATCTAAAAAAAATGTGGTTTCCTGGAAAAAGTGTTTAAAAAATGGACTGAGGTAAGACTGCTTTTATGAGTTCACCAGTATAAGTAGAAGAGCTGTAATCTGTCCTTGACACTAGGTATGCATATATTCAAATGTGTACAATATACAAGTCATCAGAATTTAGATTTTTTTCCGTAGTGCCACATTCCATTCTTTAACATGCATGAGTGTATAAACCAGTAAATTTTAACTTGTGCTCCATTAACTGCTCTTAAATGGTGTGTGAAAATGAACTCAGAAAACAAGTCTGTTGTTATTAGTCTCAAATCTGATATACGTTGTTTGCATCTCTCTCAGGAAATGTTTAAAGACTCTGAAAAACAGAAAGGGCTGAAATTCTTTGGTGCTGTATGGTACTTCTGTTGAACTAAAAATCAGGTGATGGGCTCTGATCTTGGAAAGGTTATTGCTGTCTGCTGTCTGGTCCTACCATCCTTCCTTTTAAGGATGCTCAACTCCCAAATAAGCATGGTAAAGCTTTGCGCCCTGGGGCCCCTCGTACCTGCTGCACCAGCATGCAGCTGCAGTCCTCTCCTCAAACCCCTCTTTAACAGCTCTGGAGAAAACTGGCTGTGGATACACAGGAGTGTCTGCTCATCCTCTTGATCTGTGCTGTTGTTTTCTTGTAGTCCCCCCTCTCCCTGCCCAGGCTTCTGCTGTCTCTGCTGCATAATTGGGTAGTATTCATTTGCCCTTCCTGTGAATACAACATTTTGCATAATGGGATCTTGATCCATAAAAGGGACTGCAGTAAAGCAAACAACACCACCACAAAAAAAAAAAAATCTCTAGTGGTGAGCAGGCTCCTTGAAGTCGGTATAGAAAAGAAACACACGCATTAGTGTCTACATAGTGCCTTGGCATAGCGTGGAGGTACGTGATGCTGTGGGCTAGCACCAGGAGCTTGTCATCTCCATAAAGGAGACTTCTTCTCTCCTCAGCTCTGATCTAGTGTATTTCAAAACAATGCGGCCCCAAATCTGAGCTGGACGAGATCTGGTGCTGTGGTTCATGCAAGGTGCTTCCTGTGGCAGCCCTTTGGAGACCATGTCATTGCTGCTGACGTGGTTCCTCCCCCCAAGCCAGTTGTGTCAGGACCACAGTAGTGTTTTTTAGGCTTGCCCAGGGTACCTATTTAAATTATAGATCTGGAATACTGCTGGCTACCCTCCAAATCTCTGATCTAGTAGCTGTTTTTAATGATAAATTACATATGTTTAATAGCTCAGCTATTTTGTTTGGTTCCTTCAGAACTTTGAGATGAATAGGCTCCAGTCTCAGTGATTTATTGCAATTTAATTTGTCAAGTTGTTTCAGCACTTTTTCTTACACTCCTCTGACAGCAGTTCACCTTCACAAACCAAAGATAGGTATTTCCCCATTCTCTTCAGAGTGAAGACCCACACAGAAACTATTTGGCAACCTCTTTGAATTCTTTCTCCTCTTTCACCTCTTTTTCTCTTACTCAGCTGATTAAATTTAGGGATTTTCTCTTGAGCATCCTACGCTTAAATCCTTTATCACCACAATTACATCATACAACCCTTTTCATAACTTGACTGATCATCAGTTTAAAAGTAGGTACAATTTTTGCCTGGATTTTTCCAGAATCTCTCTGCTCTAAATTTAATTATTTTATTTTTTTTTTATTTCCAGTCTACTCGTGACAGTTCTCTTTTGCTGATCATTGCCCACATCTGTTTCATCTGAAATAATCTTTCCTGAATATGGATGATCAGATGCCCAGAATTCCAAGTGAGGTTTTATATTCCTTTCTTTCTGGCTGCCCAGTCCAGTGTAGGATTGCATTTCTGTCTTTTGTGATTGTGTGATACAATGCTTTGTATTTATGTGGAAAGAATAACTCTATCAGAGTCTGTAGGTTACTCAGCTGGTTTCTACTTGAAAGTCCCCAATTTATAAGAGATTTCTACTACTTGTCCCTGCGCATGTGACCTTGCAGTTGGTATAATTGAATTTAATCCAATTTCTGTTACTCCATTTGTAATTTATTTCTTTCCATGCGATACCCTAATAGTCACCGGTATTAACAGAGCCTCAACATTAACATTGTGATCAGCAAATTTCATTTGCGCATTTCTCTCAGTGTGCCATGATCCTTAAAGAAAGATTGGTAGCTTATAAGACTTTTCCTTGCACCATTCTCCTGCATCCTCATACTTTCCGTATTGATACTCTTGAGAAAGGTCCTTAACTATATCTACTATATTGCTGCCAAAACAGGCTTTATTTAGATTAACTTCTTATGTGGTAACATATGAAATTAATTGTTAAAATTTAGATACATGAGTTTCTAACGTATTTTCCCTGTCTAAAATATATGCTTAATTTATCAAAGAGAGATGTCAGAATTGCTTCTTGTGGTTTGCACTTGGGACATCAGTTTTCCTCCTCTATTTGTGATCACCCTCGTGTTCCTCTACTACCCAGCAAAAACCCCTTACAAATTATTGAGGGAATAGTAATGCATCTAATTCTACAGTACTATCAGCAACTCATTAGACTTATGTCTAAGAAGTCTTAAACTAGATGGGTTGCTCCCTTCGCTTGATTTTTCTTCAGCGTGTGGGCTTTTTCAGAATTATATGCGTTTTTAAGACAGGTCCTCAGTCTCTGCAGAGCTGTCCTGACCAAAGGAATTCTGTGAGAGCTTTGTGTCACTTTGCAAAGAGCAAATGTGTACCCTATTGTTTCAGGCTGTAGCTGTTTCCCCCTCTGTTTCCTTATTTCTTCTGTTTTATTGATGTGGGACATGCTGGCTTTGGTGTGACTGTAATAAGTTTTCTTAAGAATCCTCCAGGGTTAATTCCCCTGCATGTCGATTCCTAAATTTCCGTGAAGAAAAAAATCCTAGTTTGAAAACCCCCAAGTGTATAGTCATTTTGGGGATCACTTTCCCCAGCAGGACATTAGGCTCACAGACCACTGTCACTGGAAAGTTTGGGGGCCCTGCAGGAGAAATTACACCTAGATCGCAAACAAAAGCACTCCCAACCCCCTGCAAAGTTGGCAGACTTTTAATTACAGCACTGAAGAGGTGAATCAGTTGGGTGTCACTTGACTGGGGAACCTTCTGGGTGACTAAATCCATGTCAGATGAGGTGACAACAGGTAATAGGTGTGAAATGCGCTGGCAGCTGGGAGACATTTCCTAAAGGAGTAGATTAGCAACTGAACAGCTAAATGGGTCACTGAGTGAAGGGTGATGGACTGGAGGGGAAACAGAGGGCAAAGGATGGTCTGCAGACCTTTTCCTGAGAATGAGAGATGAACCGTGAAAACTACATCACTGGTGCCTTGAAGTATGATGCTCGCTTCCTGAATAAGCTTCCTGTATAGCTTGTTTGCTTTTAACTGGAGATTGTAGAGATTTCTTGTGAAATGGTCTTCAAAATTTTTTCTTAGGAAGTCACCCTCATCTCTTTCATATTAAAGATTCTACTTTACAACATTTTTGGAAATCTTACTGTACATTTAAAGATGGTGGAGTGTTGTTGGGGTTTTTTTGTTTGTTTGTTTTGTTTTGTTTGTTTTCATTGAATAGAACCACAAGTTATATAATAGGAATTGAGAAACTTGAGGAGAAATGCAAAAAGCTGATCTTTTGGTTAAAAAGCATTTATTAGAACAGCATAGAAAACTATCAACTGGGTCAACTTCGAAATAACTCTCTGAGGTCAAAGTATTTTGCAAAATCATTCCCCTCCCTTCATGTAATGATCATGGTCACAGCGCAAATGCCTGTCTTAGGTCTAGAAAACCATCGTTCTTTCAGACAAGCATCACTGGATGTCCTGCCTGTGTGATGTGGGACTGGAAGTATGCTTTCATTTTCACACATCTGAAGCCTTCAAGTGAAACTTCACAAGGTACCAAGGTACCTTCAGAGGAGAGGAGGTGCACACTGTTTTTCCCATCTATCAGGGACCAGGAGGCATCGCAGATGATCAAGCCTGAAATCCGTTGCAAATCAAGAGCTCCTTGTCCTTTCTTTTCCAGTTCTCTCCTACTTGTGACACCTCAGAGCGGCTATGGCCCTTGTGAGCACATATATCCTACCCTGGCCTGAGATGTGGACTTTTCCTATTGCCATGCTGGATTCTGAACTGAAACGGCAATGAGTGAGAAACAGATGAGAAAATATTTTTTTCACCTACCCATAATGGGTAGGTATACTGCAATATACCAGAGAGATGCCACAAAATGTCACATCCCTGGTCACTCCACTGTGTCACAACCTCTGCCCACTCCCTGACTGTCAGACATGAGAGTAGATCTGGCCAGAAACTCCAAGAATCTGAAGAACAGCCTCTGGCTTGTGAGGATCTGAAGCGATAAAGGTGCCGTGGTGCTGTGCCATGGGAACACATCAAACATGCTGGGCTCACAGGAGGCTGGAGCCAGTTGTATGAGTCCTGTTTAAAGCCCAGGATGGGGCAGAAGATTATGTACTCCAGGGGGCTGGTGTGCTGATGGCTCGGGGTGGCTGTAGTCACTGCTAGGGGATGGGCAAAGGGGATCACCTGGGGTGCTGCTGCTTGTTTGTTGCCTCAGGGCACCGAACCAGTCAGGAAAGGCGAGTGCTTTGACATGTGGGAGCCACTTCCCTCACTCCTACTGGGGTGTGCGTCTTTATTTTGTGTATTAAAGTGTGTGTGCTCTCACCAACCTCCAGACAGGGGACGTCTTACTTCAAACGGAGAGTTGATCTTTCTTGCATCCGGGCAGAATTTAGGAAGGGAAAACCTCTTTGTTGCCTAAGTTTTTACCCAAACACCACAGAGGAGTTTTTCTAAGTGGGAAAAAGAGACAGAAGAAATGAGCCACCACCAACACCATAATATAGACACCCAAGGCCATCTCCTACACACATAAACCTCTCCATGACAAACCCTTTCTTATAACATTGCCGGACAGTGTTTATATTCCAGCCTTGGAAAATAAATCTTGTGCCATGAAATAGGAAACAGTCTAACACTTTACCAGTGCTATCATAATGAATTAATTTGATATTCATGGGAATACCACATGTGCTTTCCTAGGTGTTCTACTACCATTTCACTTTCACTAATGGGCACTTAGGTCGTACTGATTTTTCCCCAAAGCCACATAATGATCTATAATATTCCTGAATAATTGCACTTTAAGTAGAAGCTAACAGGGTTGACTACTCCTAGAAATATGTCAAAATATTTTTACTATTTTAAGTAGGAATTTGAATATTAACAGGACGTGCCAATACATTTAAATATGCAGAAAAGTTTTACAAAAGAAAGTTCTGGAATATTTTTTGAAGGTTAAAAAGTCCTCAAATGTTTTTTCCTGAATAATTTTTATAGCCATCTGCAGAGTAGCAGAATTGCTAAATTGTGTTAAAGAGAAAAAATGAAAGAGAAAACCAAGTAGAAGCTCATGTGGTAAAAAAAATGTTATTATTTAATAGTAGCCAAAATAAATTCATAGTCACATTTATGCCATCACTTGAAAATAAGTCTCGGTTTCTGGTATTCTAAAACCAAGATGGTATATGCAGTTTGGCGGGGGGGAAAGGTTAAAAATCCGTCTCCTTTCTGAATGGATAAATTTTGCTGCCTTTCTCGTTAACAGGTATGCTACATAGCTTTGTACCTAGAGGTTAGTCCTATTTTGAGGCTTGAATGAGTGCCTCTTGCAAGGAGGTGGTGTTGCCCAGGATGACTCCAGCTTGCTCAGCAAAGCCTGCGGGGAGGGATCTTGGCGGGTACGGGGGCACAGTGCTCAGGGAGAGACGGGCTTCCCGGGGGGCTGGGGCTGGACCCTGGCACGGTGTGGGGCAGGCTGCCTCCCCAGAGCAGCCGGCGGGAGCCTGAGCCTCATCTCAGGACCACCTATGAAGCACCAGCTCTGCAAACATCCACTGCATCAGCCTCTGCCCAGGATCTCATTAAAAACCCTGTTTGTTTGCACCTTTGGCTCTGCCATACGTGAGAGCGGGCGTACCTGGCGTGCGCAAGATGGGCTCCACGGGACATATCTGGTGTGTTACAGCTGCTTTTGGGAGCAGTAAAAGCAGGGAGCAGGAGCAAGAGGTGGATGGAAATGATCTGCTGTGAGGCAAATGGCAGCAGGCTACGACTAACCCTCAGGGGCAAGAGCTCTGCTTCATGTACGCAGCTTTTGCATGCTGGCCACCATGGTGTCACCAGGGAGAGCACAGAGAAGTCGCTGCAGCTGTGTCCTTGAGTGACCCCCAACTGTCAGGTCAGACCCTGAATGCAAATGAGCTAAGAGCAGCCCTGTCATGCTCACGTTAATGAAAAGGGGGAGGTTCAGGAACAGGACTTGGTTAGAAGAAGTGGAGCAGGGCATCTGTGTCCTCAGGAGGATCCTGTGGTTCCAGAAGGAACCACTAAAGTACGTGAGACTCCTTTAATTAAAGGGTTTACCTGTAGTCTCAGAATGGAAATTACATACTTTGTTGTGCCTAATTGGGTGGCTGGTCTCCAGAGTCACAGCACCTACTCCTGAATGCACAGTGAAATTTCTACATGCAAAACTCAACACAAACCAAACTGTCGTGGCAGTCGCCTAGCAGAATATGCAGCAGTACCTAGGAAACATCTCCTTTTTATCTGATTAAGAGCTGTAAAAAATGAGGGCATAAGCCTTGCTCATGCATTATCAAAAGGACTGCAGCGGTGCTGGCAGGATGGCAGCCTGCTGCGTGCCCACCAATGCCGGAGGAACGGTGGCTCGTACGGCGAGATGCCGGAGGCCTGGGAGGCCGGCGGGTGCGTCGGCTGGGAGGGGTGCGGAGGCTCTGCATGCCGCTGAGCCACCTCGCAGGTGGCGGACGTGCAGCAGACGGAGTCATCACGAAATGCGCCACATCCCGCCAGGGTTCGGCCTGATCAAAGGGAAATGCTGCAAGAGACCGATGGTTATTCTTGTGTTTCCCTCTGCTTTGGGTTAATGCTGAATTTAGGCAAGCAGCAGCTCTCCTCTGCTACAAGATCCTTCGTAATATAAAATGTTGCCTCCCTTCTGAATCATAGCAATTAAGAATGTATGCATCCAATCCACCACATTTGACAATCTCACATCTCTTTCCTCTCCTCCAGCCCTCTCCACCTCAAAACCCACTCACTCTTCACAAGGCTAATTAACCCTTTCCTTCTTATAGCTCTGATTTGGAGGAATCTCCAAATTTGAGGCTTCAGTAGTCACCAGTGAAAAACATTTTCAGGTAGATGTTCCCTACCAGCTCTAATTAAAAGCCAGCACTGGTAACAAACCTTTGCAGATGCACTAAGAGGGAGTACCATAAATAATTGGTGTAATGGTATGGTATAACAAACACGTCCCTGAAAAATCAGAATGTTAAGACTCTGATTCAGGATCTGTGTTGGATTTTGCCAGGGTCTCAGCTGGGTGCCCCCTTCTCCCAGTAAAGGCCATGGCATGGTCCGGATGCATTGCAGCTCCTGCTGTGCAAATTAAAGTCTGGCAAATTAAAGTGACATAAGTGGCAATTTAAGTTAATATGCTGGGTTATGAACTCTGGTGGCAGAGGTGCAGACGTGATGCCTGTTCTGTGCTAACTAGCAACAGTGGCAGTAGCCTCTGGGACAGGGATAGGGCAGGCAGCTGGCAGCGACAACCTCTTCAGCCATCCCTGTTACATCTGATGGGGACTGAGAGTCCCAATCATTTTTTGCATCACTCAGTGAAAGAAAACAAAATTGTTAACAAAGCAACTGCCCTTTTGCAGCATCTCTACAAGATATCTTTGAGTGATGGTCCTGCGTGAAGGGAAGTTCTGTTAAACCAAATATGTGAAATTCAACTCATGGCAATTACGGAATCTGTTCTTGCGTTTCTAAGGTTTTAGAAATATTGTTAATATTTTAGGCTGCACCTAGGCTGGTAAATTCTGTTCTTCTGCACACAGCTTGCACCTCCGAAGTAAAGTGTTTGTCTTTCTGGATCTGAAATATAGATGAAAGCTAAGTTTTGTCTTCACAGGCTTACCATATGAAGTACTGCTGTATTTAAGCAGCTTTTTAAATCTCTATTTTTCCCCTCATTTACCTTTGGCACTACAAGACTGCAGTTCTACAACTGGGCAAACTAGTTTTTAACTGTAAGCTGGAGCCTTATTATTCTTTGGCGTAACGTTCAGTCGTTGGTGAAGCTATTTTGGTGAGGAGCTACTCTTCTTTTCCTATCTTGTGTTTTGCTGTTGTACCATAGTCACAATGATCGGGAGTAGACTCCTGATGCTGTACTGTTAACAGCTGAATCGCAGGGCCTGGGAGCAATTCCCAGTGTATCTGGTTGTGTGTTCAGATGAACCCGCTCGCTGGTTTCCATGAGAAGGAAAATCCAGTTGTATGGGCTGCATGGAAGCTGCTGTGCCTCACAGGCTCCCAGTCTTGTTACCCGGGGGACAGGAGCTCTGTGTGGAAACCAGGGTGCTCTTATGTCCTGGTGCCTTCTGTCTCAGACCTATTTTTTATTGTAAAACCCCCCAAAATGGCCTCAACTCAATAGGTCCAAGCAATGCACTGCAGATATATATTCCCCTATTATTGTATGCATCAGTTCAAATACTGAGTTTCAGCTGGAGGCATTAATGCTGTATAATCAGGTTCTTAAAACCAAAAGAGCTCAAGACACATTGCAAATTTCAATTTTCCACCTAATCAGTGCACTTTTTTCAATTTTACAAACAAGTATATTTCATCACTACTACTTTAAATGACACCCCCAATATTATTCTTTCATCAGTCCACTCTAAACAGAGGACAAGATACATTAAATTATGTAGAGAGAATATTAAGAAAATGCAAATGCAAGTCCAAGTAGAACATACGTAAATTCTATTTTACATTAATAATAATGTTATATATTTTTCCTATTAAGCTACATTTGCAAATTTAGCCTAAAGAAATAATAATAAATATCTCACCAGAGCAATTCAGTGCTCAGCTGACAAAACAGACAAATGTAGCACTTTCGATTTAACAGCACACATAAAAGAAATTAGTAAATTCTTTGCCACTATGAATCAACAGTTCTATTTAATGGAAATGTTCCAGTTTACACCATTGCCTTGAAAATAAAATTTTAGGTAAAGAGAAATACCTGAAGCATGTCGACAATCAGACTTAACAGTTGAGGTGAGAAATGCATGGTTGTTTTTGCTTGTGTTTTTTTGAAGTCAGTAACTGAAAAATACTTGGTATGAGTTTGGAAAGAGGCACAGATGTCAGCGTGAGCTTTGAAACCTGGATTTTCTGGTCTCTGATCCAGTCACTCGCACTTGTCAAAAGCCCAAAGGTTTGCTTCACGTTATGTTCTCTTTAAATCATGGAAATGCACCTCAGTCACAACCTTTTTTTCTGAATCATTCCCCCTCCTCGCTTGCAGACGTCTGAGCGGCAGCTGGGAATCCCCAAAGACGGGAGCATTCACGGGAGTCTGATTCTTTGACATTTAGGGTAGACAGACAGCTCCAAAGACCTGGGACAAATAGACCCAAAAGCTGGGTCTGGGGATAATACTACAAAATTGCTTCACTTTGGGCTATTCTGCCTATTTTTACATGTAGCATGGGAGTGAGAACTAGATTAGGAGGCCTGAGGGGTTGAATGGATTACAAACAAAAAGCATTAAGCTAATCATAAGAGTGATGTTCCTTAAGGGCAAGGATGAAC
Source organism: Charadrius vociferus (assembly GCF_000708025.1). Taxonomy (NCBI): domain Eukaryota; kingdom Metazoa; phylum Chordata; class Aves; order Charadriiformes; family Charadriidae; genus Charadrius; species Charadrius vociferus. Next base: position 1,349,177 of record NW_009648079.1, on the reverse strand, counting down.
TAATGGCTGGATGTTCCTTCGTCCCTGTATTACAGCCATGGAACGGTAAAACAATCAAAACAGTAGCTGCTTCCAAGCCAGGTCTGCTACATTATTCATTTCTATAAATTTTATAAATACAGGAGTTGCTTAACATGGATTGCTTACACAATCTTTAGATATAGTCATAGGAAGGGAATTCAAGGTCAGCAGTCCCTGAAGGCTGTCAAACTATTTACAAGTTTGCTATTTATAAGGACTAGTCTAGGAGTCCTAGAAGCAATAAGTTCTTAGGCAGGCGGTTTAATTTCTGCATGACACAGAAGAGGTGCTGTTTCTGTATCAGTGCCTAGATGCCATTGCAGTTCTCCTAAAATGTATTTTGTTATCTAGAGTCTAGTGGTTTCAGTCTCACTCCTAACCACTCCATATAACTCAAAGAATGAAGAGCAATGAATATCACCACAGCAACTGTTCTGTGCAAGTTCTATAATGTTTTCAGGGCTGGCAAGAGTTAATCAGAAGTTTAATGACTGATATAGAATATTAATCAATTGACCTTGTGAGTATAGTGTGCTATAAAATAGGAGGCTGGAGGATTCACTGCATTGCCACAGAACACCCTCTGAAGAAAAAAAATTCTTTTCTAAGGAAAATGAAAAGTAGGGCATACCGGTTTCTGCAGACCAGAAAAAGCACACTGCTTGCTCTCGTATTAGGCTTTGGAACACTCAAGTGAGGTGGAAAATGTAGAAAAAAAATTGTGACCTAACTGTAAACATCGCAAACTCAAAAGAACTGGTGTACTGAATTCAGATAAGTCTCCCACAAAGAGAGAGACTAGTTGTTCCTTCCTCAGCAATGTTACCTATGAATATGTACAAACTGTACCTTTTGTTCTTTTTGGTAAGTGGATGGTACATCCTAGAAGGACATCACTCGTTCTAGGAAGCGAATCTTTAAAAGTCATCTCCTCTGGCTGTAGTACCCGAATGAAAGCAGTGTTCAGTGCTCTTGATATAAGAACATCCATGTTCTAAAACCAGTGTGCTCTTCCCATATTCATAAAACAAACACAAAACCCCACAATTCCCCCATCAGAAAAAAAAAACCAACCCAAAACCAAAACAAAACCCCAAAACCCTTGAAGAGGCATCAGGACTTGCAGGTGACTTAATCTGTCTGTTAGAAGTTTCAGGAAGGGATATTTTCCTAAAGCGCTTCTGCAACGCCCTGTGCTTCTTTCAAGCTGACAGTTTGTGTCGTGCTAAGGCAGCGGGGAGACAGTAAACAGAAAGGGGAATGTGATACAAATGCTGGCAAAAATCAGGGAAAGCAAGGTGGGAGCAATATCGCTCAAGCTGTCAGATCTGCGAGCGAGCCTCGTGAACGAGCTGAGTTATGGCAGACTCCTGCTATGAGGGAATTGCGGTAACTGAGCCTTGCACTCCAACGTTTATAAGGGTGTCCTGGGATAAATAAAGGCGCAGCCTCTGTAAACTCCGCAGTGAAAACAAACACCTTTGAACCAAAGCGGTTACAAGGCTCTATAAAGCATGGGCATAGCTGCTGTTAATTATGAGATCTGTGTCTTGGTTTGCTATCTTGAGAGCGACTGCTGGAGTCCTTTTGGCTGGCAAGGAGTTAAAAGCAAGGCCCTGGCCCGGGCTACTGCATAAGGCAGGGCTGGCGTTACTGCAGTGTCCGCGTTGGCATACAGAGCGCTCTCGGGTCAGGGTCTCCACCAGAACATACAACAAAAGAGTAAAACCTCTTTGATTCCTGGGCAAAGCCCCGGCTGTCTGGGGCCAGGCCTTCTTAAAACGGTGGTTGTATTTCGTCAGATAAAAGACATTCAGCTTATTTTAAGATCATACCTCATGCACTCTCACACAGCTATGTGTCACATTGAGCTTTGTTTAGAAGCCTGGTCTGGATTATAAAGGCATTTCGGAAATCATGTGCTTATCAGAAGTTTGAATCAGACTTGCTGTCTGTAACCAAACTCAATAATCGGACTCTTGAACCATGTAATGGGTTAGCAAAAGAGCAGGGGACATGCAGGGAGACAATGATTTAGCAGAATTTCACTCGGCATTCAAGCATGCTAGCATGCCTGAAAATAAGGGATACATTATTAATTAGTTAATGTTTGCAAAGTATTTTGACTCTGGAACATGCCAAGTGTTCTTCTTCATTAATTTTCAGTAAATATACGACTAAGCAATATATGTAATAAGGACACAAAATGTGGTAAGTAGACAAAAGAGTTGAAAATACACAAAACATTTAAAAAAGAGAGATGCTATTAACAGGAAAAAAAAGTGTCCAAACCGGTGGAGTAAATATTGTGATGAGGCAGCTAGTTATCTATTAACTCAGCACTAATGTAGGGACATGCCCGATGGCACTGACGATCAGTTGAGACAGCCAGCGTCCTACAAGACCCGTAAAGCTGACCTTTATCACCTCTTCCCTTCCAGCGCTAAATTTGGCACAGCCCGTACTCAGCAGACCTTCCCTTACCTTCTGGGGCTGCCTGACGCACTGCTTTAAGAGTTACATGTGCTTCTGCAGCTTTAATAATGTCTGGAAAACCACTTCTAGCCGGCGGTCGCAACCCCTGCCTAGCTGCAGGGAGGGGCGCTGACACTGGGGCCCCGGAGGACAAGCC
>NW_009648079.1:1337529-1346493 GCF_000708025.1 Charadrius vociferus | reverse complement strand
TTCTGTTCCTTTCCAGCCTCTCAAGTGGGAAATAAACCGAGTTAGAGTCAAACTGTCAAACTCATAATATTCGAGTGGGTTGAATGTCATACCAGCAGAATTCATGCAATCCATATTTCATTTGGTGCAATAAATATGCAGTCTCTCACAGATCTTAGAAATCAATTATGTTCTTTCGGGAAGGCCTGGAGAAACAGTAGGGGCACTTCAGCAAAATGATTTCTTGCCTTCTTTTCCAATGAAGTAACTTTTTAGTATTATGATTGCAAGGTCTCGCTTCCTGAAAACAAGATCATAAGTGCCCAAGCCATCTGCTCCTGCCCTTAAGTCAAAGTCATGGTCCTCAGTTTACAACATCATACTTGGAAGTTTATGACGTTACAAATACAGGATTGTCACTTTTGTTGACAGCTAGCCAATAGGATCAAATGAATTAAGCAACAAGCCGTGTCCTTGAAATCTTTGGCTGTAAAGACAAAGGCCAAGTGGAAGCCTTTCTAGCTGAAAGGAGTTAGCATTGCCTTCACAGGTGGTTAGTATATCAGAAATTTGCTATAAGCTCTGTAAAAATAACTAGCAACAACCTTGTGGCTTTCTAAATATACTTGTAATGTTTTTTTCAAAAGCATTTTCTCTTTATGTGTCAACTGTTCTGCACATGCAATCATGTATACGCATGATAGTTTTTGACGGAGGCTAAGTGACCAAACAATAAATCAACTTCTAGGGCCAGCTGATGCAAATTGATTTTACATTAATGCAGTCAAGGGAGCTATGCCAAATTTCTACCAGCTAAGGCTGTGGCCCACACAATGTACTTCACGTGTTGCAGGATTTTCTGTGGATGTAAGTTTTATCATATGTGGAAGAATTGAAATTGGGGGGGAAAACACCTATTGATCTCATTGTGCAGAGTGTAGCCCTGGTGTGTATCAGGGGAAAACAGCATGTCGGGTGTTTAATGAGAGTAATTTGAGGCCCTTCAGAAACGTACTGAAAGTTCCTCAACTGCAAGAAATCAGCAAAGCCTTGTTCATTTTCACCAGTTAAAGTTCTAGATGCGGGTCTGGGTCTCAGCGGTCTTACTCCGTCCAAGCAAAATCATGCCCCTGAAGCTGTCCCCATTGACATTTAAAAAGTACATAATTTTTCACTGCATTTTAATGAACCAGCAGACAATTTGGAAAAACATAGTGTGCAGCAACTCAAGGGTGTTATACAGATGCCAGGAATCTCCCTGGACAGCATCACCTACAGAACAGGGGGACACCATGCAGCAGCGAGTGCAAACCCAACATCAGCTGGAGGCCAGTTTCAGGATCAGACCTTGCAAGGTTACAGGCTGGGAAGTAAGAGATTTTTATGAGGGATTTTAACAAAGGATGCTGGATCATTCGTTGTTTGAAACTGCTTTTAAGCCACTGTCTACATGTTTTCCCTTAAAGACCAAGATGTGACTATTAACAGGAAATATTATCCTAATCTGATCTATAGGTCAAAAGCAAAATTTGTAAGGAAGAGAGCAATTTTTTTCATCTTTCTAGAATAAATTAATCCACTCTGGTACTATTATTTTAAGGGACACAATTATTAGTTTTATGGAAGAAAAAAATATTTTCAGAATAGATTTAATTGCCCAAATAACTTCACAGGAAAAGGTAATAAAGGTGCCTACTTTAAAAGATAGAAAGTCTGCTTTGTTTTAGGAAGGAGCTTTAATCAATGTTTTTTGTGGGTAACTTGGAAATAACATTTAATTTTGATCAGAAAAAAATAGTCATTCAAATAAAAAAGTAATGAGCCAAATGCCTATGGCTATTTCTAGCACAAACAGGTTTGCTTTTATGGAAAAAATGCAAAATGATGCAAAACGGGAGGTCACTGGTCCTATGCCATTTTGAAGTTTTATTTGATGGCTTCGGTGTAAAGTCAAGCTGTGATCTAGGGACCAGAGGAGGACAAGATTCTGGTTTTAAGTTTAACTTTGGCTCCAGTAAAATTTAATTCTGATTCACTTACCAAAAAAGGAAAAAAGTCCTGTTGCAGGAGCGTAAGAGAGATTTTTCCTCTCTCCAGCCCTGATATAGCTATTGTTAGTGGGCAGGCATTGCACTGGGCTAACCTGTGCAGAATTATTGCTGTTCTCTCTCTGTTCTGGAGTGACAGTAGTGGGTCTGCATGTGGCAGTGTGGTTTTTAGACAGGAGGGTTAATATTTTGAAAAGTGAAATGGCAACCTGGTCCTTCTTGCGAACATGTCAAAAGTTCTTTGTTCCTTGAAATTCAACTCCAATTCACTCATGAAATTAAGTCTGTGAGTTCTTAAATGACTGGGGGACATTTAAATATTTGACCTGAGAAGTCCTGCTCCACTTGTATGTTTCCCTGTTTCCTTCAAAGCTGAAATCACATGGGTCTCTTGTGGCAAACACCAGCTTTAAGCTGCTAATTTTATTTTTTTTTTTCATGATTACAGTTGAAAGATGTATTTAGCTACCAATAGGCAATTCTGCAAAACCCCTAATGTCTCAGCCGATGTCATTGTTTCTATGATCTGCATGCATGGCAGATGCGTTGAATGCATCAACATTTACAATGTCAGTCTCCTGTGGCCGTGGGAGGTGGAGTGTGGGATGGGCTGTCCTCAGAGCCAGGGCTGACTTTGTTCTGTCTGCACAATATCTAGCTCAGTGGGGGTCCTGAGCTGTGACTGGGCTCCAAAACTCTGCAAAATGGTAGAGCATTAAAATAACATTAGTGTTTCATGCACGTGCTACAAAGACGCATCTATTGCAAGCATAGGGAAAAAAAGACCAGGAAGGAGGTAAAGGAGTCAGCAGAAGACTCTTTTTCTCCATCACAAGCCAGCCAGAAAATATCTCTGTGTGTTTCCCTTGGTTATTTATTTTGCATTATGATATCTGACATATCAGAAAACATGAAAGGCGTTTGCGAGCCTAAGACAAAAAGTAAAGTGGTGCTTGAAAATGATTCTTTGTGAAGGCTTATTTTTATTTTGTTACACATGAGACTAGTCAAGCAGACAGGTTTATTTTAACTCTGTAACAAAATTTAGTGACTGGGGACAAAAAATTGTCTGCTATTATCATTCCTGCCGCCAAAATTCATTAGGTTCAGGAACATCAACTAAATTATGTGCTAGAAGAGAATACACTACTACTGCTGGAGATATGACCCTATACTCAGCAGAGTATCCACATGCATTCGAGAGACTACATGGCCTATTAAAAAGCAGAGTATCTCAAACTGTAGTCTTCCTACAATACATCGTAGGCAGTCTCCCAGTCTCCTTCTGTGGCTGCACGTTTCTCTCTGCAGTGAAAGACCTTGCTGTCTGACATGAGCCTTGTATCCGGCTTAGCTTTTTAAGGTCTGTACTTCATCAAAAAATAAATGCATTTGCTAATATGCTGGTGGTTGGTTGCCAGCCTGAGAGAAGCAGGAGGCTGTCTGGGAATGGTACTTAGAGTTAAAGGTGCCCTTTTAATAAGAGTTAAACTAATTTTTTTTCTTCTGAGGTCTTAGTGGTGGAGAAAGGAAGGTAGCTGGAAAAGTCAGCCTGGCCTGAGCCGAATAACCTGCTTTAGAAATGTAGGCCCAGATCCCTGGGATGTGTCTGAATCCTGAAATGGATTTGAGTAAAAGAAAGTTGCTTAACACCGTTGTCTTCATCTGTTCTCCAAAGCAGTCTGGGTCTAGTTGGGCTAATGACAACTGAAAAACGCAGATAGCTCTGCATGGTATTGATTCCTTATGTGGCTGGTTTTTTTCCAGACATTCAGTTACAGCAGCTCTTCATCATCTTTACATCAGGGATGCAAAACAACAGTGGCATGATTTGTATCACAGAGTATGTCACAGATTAAAAAACATGCACGCATGTTTGTGGTGTCTGTGACTTCTGGGAAGCTGGTGGACTTGCTAAGCTGGAATCTAGTGGAGTGGGGTATTCTGAAATCCTCTGAACTCTTTTTAATCCATGTAAAGTCAGTGCATGAAAGTAATCAGTTAAAAGGAGCTCTGTTTAGATAGTGGCTAAAGAAGATAAAGGAGAAAGGTAATCTGGCATTAGGTTAGTGGTTGTGGAGAAAAGCTTAAGAGTTGGGTGATGTCAGCTCCTGCAAGCCCAGAGAGGAATCAAAAAGCTGTGCCCAAAGTGTGATTCAGAATCCTTAAGGAATGGGGCCAAGTTGTGGATCCACCAGCCACCCACAGAGATGTGCTGAAACCCCGGCTTGCCAGTAAGAATGACAGTAATGCGTGCTGGAGCAAGCGATGAGCTAATGTCACAGGTTTTGATGGTGATGGTGGTGGACGGTGGGGGGTGATATCCATGAGGCACCTGGAGACATTCATCAAGCTGGCACCGCACGGGGAAGTGTCTGACACTGAACCCTATGCAAGAAAACCTCCTGCTTGTATCCAACCAGCTGTGTGGAGACCAAATGGACACACAGAAAGGTAGCCAGCAACTGTGGTAAACAGAAAGATGGAACTTGGTAAAGCTATCTATGGGTTGTTCTCTGAAGCTAGGAACCTAAGGAGTAATAAAAATGAAGAAATCAAAGGTCAACTTCTAGGTCAGGGGATGTTGGCCAAAAAGCTGGTTTAACCTGACAAAGCAAAATAATAATCTCCACAGCAATATCATGGCATGGCTGCATTTATTCCTTCACAGTTTTCAGTTTTGATTACTTATATATACATATATATACACATATATATACACATGTATATATTTGTGTGTGTATATATATGTACATACACATATAAGTGTAAAAGTATATATTTGTATTTAGATTTGAATTGCACATGGGCCAAAGACACATTAAAATAATCAATCAATCAATTAATCACTACATAATCTTTAAAAAGGGGCTTTCAGACTGTCACCAGTAATCTTGCAACCTCAGAGAATATACAGGACACCAGACTTTATGAACTGCCTCTAAGAGTTCTACACTGTGTCACTGATGTTTCATACTTATGGCTAAAAATACTTTTAAAAAATTAGTGTAAAAATTGTACACCCATTTCCACCACTCTATAGATTACAACAAATACTCTGTATTTGCCAGCAACCAAGGCTCTGGAACAGGTATTAGCAGATTCTGTCTATGTAATGACGACCACTGTAAGTGGATGCTTATTTAAGGGACGTTTTCAGGAAACGGCTTGCTCTTAGGAACAGTCTATAAGTGAAAATGCACTTTGCAAGATTTTTACATCTTGCTGGCTTGCCTTTTGCCATTTTACAGCAAAGGAAATGTTAATGTGTAATAGAATTAGCATTTAGGAGAAGCCTAGAATACTGTTCCTTATAATATAGTCCAGTACTTATTATTCAAGACAGGTCTTCTCATAGTGCAATTTGAGCCCCCCAAAATTACCCGTCATTACACAGACAGCCCATTTAACATTCTGAAGCTAATCATACAACAACCTACCCTTTCAGAGGAGATACAAAACCTCACTTGGGTTTTAAGTTCTGATTACAAGATGAGGTTCCAATTGAGAATTTCAGCTATAATCCAAATGACCTTCAATGACCATAGACTGGAAAACCTGGTGACTAATCTAAACAGATTTCCAGGCAGGGGAAAAAAAACACCATCCAGCTCTTGTTTCTAGTCCTCTGCATTATTAGGGGAATGACAAAGACAAGCAGAATGTGAAAAAATCATGACTCCAGTGACCTTCATGTCTATGTCCCAGAAAGGTCAAATGTAATCAGCAAAACTTTAACTAGAGTTCACATTCAGCTTTGCTGTCCTTAGAGGCTGGTAAAATTAAATATTCTGTTCTTGTGCTCTGTAAACAGCCACAGTAATTGGTGATGCTTTCCAGCATTGGCTATGAAGATGTATTGACATGAGCTGAAATTCATAGAGAGAGAGTATTTTACATGGGATGCAGCACTCTACGACTGAATCCTGATTTCAGATTATAATGCTGGAAAGCCACAATCACATTCCTTAAAATGAGATCATACCAGGATATGAGCACATACCAGAATATCTAGTATGCGACTTTACAGTTTGTCATGCTTGCCATCTAAGGCAAAACACCTATTGTCAATATCGGAGAAAAATTCCTATGAGACTGAAAGTCATCAGACAGTCAAAATCTGCAAGAATAAGCCATGTGAAAAAAAAAATAATGCAGTGGGTAATTGAGAATAGGTCTCGCAGGGGCTTTCTGATCTTGGCCTGGACTGCTTTGTCCCTTTCTTCCTTTTGCATGTCACAAGGAATTTTACTTATTGAATATCCATTCTCAGTACAGCTGTAGGAATCACCATGTTGCCTCAGACTGCAGTAGTCCATGTTTTCCATCATCATACCATTAGTGAGCAGAAGCTTAGAGAAAGTCCAAGGAACTAAGGAAGGAATCAACAGATATCTTCAGGAAAAATTTCCTCCTTGCTCTTCATGATCAGGAACCACCTTATGCCTTGCAATGTAAGAAGGTATATCCTCTCCGATATGACTTTAAGAAAACTTTTTTTTGTACCTTGAGAATTTGCTGTTGTCCACATCAATATTTAGTCAGATTTTGAATTCTGCTGAATGGCTGACATAAATTATGGCCTCAGGAAACAAGGTCAACAGACTAATTTTGAGTGCAGTGAACACGTGCGTATTTTTCCCCTTTTTTTTTTTTAGCATTTTGTGTTCTTACTCCACCCCCACCCTCACCCACCCTTTCAGAATCAAAGGCTTCTATATAGCATCCTATATTTTGTATGCTGTCTTCTCTTCAGTCTGTCTGCTGGAGAAGGCTCCAAGTCTCTGGCAGTTCTGCATTTCCCATTTGTGAACCTCCTGTAACTGCTGTGGGCTTTTGGGGAGGGGGAAGCCAGAAGCGTATAAGTATGGAAGTCTGTAACTGATTTATATATACCAGCATGTACTGTTTTCCACAGTCTTCTTGAATTTTGTAGGAAACATTAAAAATGAAAAGCAAGTTTTAAAATTAAGTACTTAAAATTAAGTAATGGAGCATTAACTGCTCTCTCGTCCTCCAAAAACCTAAAAATAATGGCATTTACCTTGAACTTTGAAAGGCTCCTTCTTTTGCATTCAGATACTGAGTTGTATTTCCTATGTCTTGAAACGTTAATAAGACTGGACATCCTGTGCGGCATAGCATCAGTAAAATTGCAGTCAATACGGGACACCTGCAACATCCAGTTATAGAGCTGTTAAAACAGTGGCCAGCATTTCTGAAAAATGTAAAATTTGGAGTGGGGGATTCTGGTCCAGGGTTCAAAATCAATATCTGCAGACTCTGCTTCAAGTCCTGCTGACCTTACCGAGTACATGTGAAGTATAATGCCATTTATCATGAATAAATGTGACAAAATCAATCTTTTGGGCATGCTCTAACGCTGTTAGTGTCTGCACATGCAGGCATATTTGGTAATGGGGACTTCCCAAGCAGAAGAATGTTTTGGTGTTTGAAAATGGGAACAGAGTTGCAGCGTTTCCTTGCCTGTATCCCCCTTGGAGGAGACAGGGTGAGAACATCTCACATACAGAAGGGTAAAAGTGTGAGCAACCAGCAAGGGGCAGGGACAAAAATACCTCCCTTTAGTCCTCTGATTGTCATGCCATCTTTGCTCCCTGTAGGTGATGCAGGCAGTAACGGATCGATGGTATATTGGCCATGTCAGTTCAGAGGCGGCCACTGGGATACAAACACAACATCGCTCCGACACATTTTCCAAAATGACTTTGGGGAAGTGATTGGGTTTTAACTAGTACGTACTGTGATACACAGATAATAAACACCGTGCAACTTCACTGCAGTTATAAGTATCGATATGGTATAAACTGTAAAAAAAAAATAAAATGAGAGATGTGGTTTCATTAACACTTCTTAGAGTGCCACATATAAACAAATCATAAAGTCTATAATAAGGAAAATAAAAATAACAGTAAGGAAAAGAATAAGATTAATTATTACTTAAAATGGTATTTCCTTTAAAATGTCAGAATGAAGTTGTTAATGTCTTACAAAGGAGAGACAGACAGGAATGTTCCTAGGAATGAGATCACAAATTTTATCTGTCGCCTTTTGCTTCCTCAATCTAGGAAGAAATATAATATTATTTTGCATCTACAATTGCATGCAGTCTGTGCAGTCTTTGCCCAATGCATTGTCCTATACTGAAAGTAGGTTTATGATAAAGTTAAAATATTCACAGAGAAGTAAAAGATGCTCATATCCTTAAGGTGTCTTTAATTCTAGGAGACTAACCATGCATTTCTTACAGTTGTTATCGAGAGGTATCAATGCTAAATAATTTCGTAGCCACTGAAGATTGCATTCTCTAGTACTGTCTAGGAAAAAAGAAATGTAGTTTCCTCAGATTTAAGCATATTTATTGAAAATCAGGATATAATTACATTACATGATTAAATGATTTAAAACACACTTTAGGACAGAAGCTTCAGAGCTGGATAATGGCTCAATCCTGGTATTTTATCCTTCTCCTGTCTCCAGGCATAAGCCACTGCAGAAACTAGAAACCATTACAAGAGGACAAAAGATCACCATTAAAAAGTTATTAGAAGGGGCAGGAACATCAGGAACATACTGGTGTTCTGTTTTTAAAAACAAATGACCCATTAATTCACAAAAACAACCCCATTACTGCAGTAACAAACTTAGTTTAGGCAAATGTCCCTATCAACATTATTCAAGTTCAAATTTGATTTAGTTTGGAAAAGGGATGAGTAAAGCTCGGGGTAATGGCAACCTATTAGACCATGCAGACCTTAATAATACATTTGAGAAAGTGTGCTGAGAGAGTGGCATGAACATCAACAGAGAAACCAAGAGCAGGAGCTGCAGAATAATGGAGAATTTGTATCTGAAATCATACCAGAGAAGGCAGAAAGAGAAACACAGACAGAAGCAGCATGTACCTACCTATAAG
>NW_009648079.1:1236957-1337511 GCF_000708025.1 Charadrius vociferus | reverse complement strand
TAGTTTCAGTTTGTTTCTTTATTCTATTTTTACTGAATCTGATTTCTATTCAGGTTCAATTAATAATAATGAGCCTAAAATTAATTTGCATTATCATTTACAATGGATGCTTTGATCATGTATGTAGTTGGAACTATAATGCATACATTACCATATTATGCAAATTTCATTTTCAGCATCAGCTACATCTGTATATCATTTCTCATGCCACCGGTTTATCCATTCTGTGTGTTGTTTCTTTGTGTTCAGTCCTGCAGCCTGCTGGAAGCTGGGAGAATTTGGGGAGACACTACCAGGGGAAATATTGCTACAGGTGCGCCCTTTTCTTACGTTCTTTCTCTAAGCACCCAGCATTGGCATCAGATGGGGGAGACCTTTATCTTAACACACACGGCTTGTTTTGTGTCCTTTATGACTCTGCTATTACCTTGGCTAAATTACTCTACTGACTGACCCCATACAACAGTGAGTTTTGTCTATGATCCTTCCTTTTTGGACTGGCCTTAAAGCAGGCAGCTAAACATGCACAAAAAGCCCAAGTACTACTTTGGGGGGGGTGTGCTTAACACAAGCGTATCTCCTGTAGGACTTCTGTTTGCAGTATAAATCAGATGAGAATCTGACCTAAAAAGGAAGCAGAGCCAGTACCACGATGTACATAAAGATCTGATTTTTAGGTCAAACTTACGCATTCATGACACTAAACATGCTGGGAGAAATGTTGCACATCCGTGATTAATGGAATCACTCAACACTGTCTCAGCTGACTGTACTTTTTGCCACTGGCCAAATTTCAGTGAGCGGGCTCGAAAATATTAGTAGTTTACATTTTTACGGTGCCTTTCATCTTGTGAAATACTGCCTTGCTTTACAAGCTGATACAGAAACCGTATAATGATTGTTTAATCTACTACAGCACTGAAACTTTGTGGTGAAACACAGGAAGAATTTAGCAGCCTACAACAACAGAGCTGTTTTGGAGAGGAAATGAAGACTATAGTATCCATTTGAAACAAAGTGGGAATGTTGGAAGGGAGAATGCAATTTTTAGATTTGGCATTTGGCCAGGTCATCAGAGTTAACGCACTTTACAGATATAATTACTGCAATGGGATCTTTAATGACCACAAGTGGTCAGAACTCTGTTTTAATGTGTCATCCAAAAGATGCACTTGGGTCACACCTTGCCTCTTCTCATCATGCTGACTCATGGGCTGACGAAGCGATGAGAAGATCCTCTTCATTCATTTATTTATCTGCCTTTTAGTTAGAGTCCTAGGTACCTCTCAAAAATGAACCAAACAGCCAAATTCTATCAAAATAAAATTTTAAGCATGATTTCCACTCTCATGAAAAGTTTCCATGAAGACCTATCTCTCCAGTGAAGCTAAGGATCATATAATTTCATATCCCTCCTCCCACAGATAAATTACTTCGGAGTCTCCCTATGGGCTTGATCCTGCCTTCCAAAGAGATGATGGTGAAATTCCTCTGGTGAGGTCACTAGGCCCTCAGAAGATGATTCATTCAGCCATTTTACTGTCCTTAATCTGTTTGACAGGAGATCAGAGCAGTGCCTGAGGAAAGGGAAGAGGAGGAGTGGGACCACCCATTTTTGTTGCCAGCAAGCTGTTCGTTGGATCATCCTCTTTTGAAACCTCCTCCCTAAGAACTGGATCTATTTTCACTACTGCTTATCTTCCCAGGATACACTGGGATGTGACACATCTAGTATCATTCAGGTGAAAAAATGTAGCTTGGTGCTATCTGGTGAATGACTAGCATTAGGTATTGCCAGAATGAGGTATTCTTGAGAGTCTTCAGCAAAGTGTTAACCTGATTAAGCTCCTAAAAATTGATAGACGTAGAACATAAAAGCATATTAATATTGTCAACAAAATGCAGTTCTTAGTCACTCGAACTCAAATGTCAGATATTTGTTGCTCAGTATGCAATTAAAGATGATCTGATTACCCTCCAAGCAGAGAACTGACAAAAAAATGGGGTGAGGAAACTTTTTTGTTTTATCCTCTGCATATATGCAGATGCTGATACAGATAAGAGTGAGGAATCATTTTAATTCTGCATAGATAAAGAGATTGCTCTTGGCAGAATAGATTAATGTACCTGTCTATACAAGCATAGAAGAAGAAGTAAGAAGAGAAATAGATTAGTATTCTGCTGCACATAAGACTCAAATATTTTTGGATTGGCAACTGGACTAATAATAATCACTGTAATAAACCAGGGTCTTGATATCTCTGATATGCAGGACTAGCTAAAAGATAGTTGCTTCTTAGGAATAATGATTCTTCATCACTGATCACCTTGTGTAATTATTGTGATGAGTTCAAAGTAAATCCATTATGTTGCCAAATCAGATTTTTTTTTCCTTCCATGTTGTGTTTGTCTTGCATGGGCACAATGCTACTTACAGTGTAGACAGTGAAGAATCAGACTTAGTATATTTATTTTCTATGTGAGAATAGGGGAAACATAACAGATCTAATGGATGAGCACAATAACTTGGACGTGATTTGTTATTTAAAGCTTAGGTACTTAAATGCTGCTGTAGCCAACCTTGTGGTTAATAAACCCAAGGAAGAAAGAGGAATGGATTAAAAAAAGGAATCTGGCTTGATACCAAACAATAATTTTTCTTCTTTCATAATGTTTATTAGCAGTTGTGTTAGTAAAAGCAGGCACAGCAATACTGAATAATATTAGGACAAGTAAACTGCAACTAACATAGTAATTTAAAACTCAAAAAATCTGTTCAAGAAGCATCTCAAATCTGAGAATTTTTTGTATTGGCCAATTTGTTTTTAGTTTAAATTTTTTCTAAAGTACTGTGACTCTTCATAGCTGAAGTGAGGATAATCAAGGTAAATTATGAAAATAACATAGTTATGTGGTAAAGGTCAAAAGAAAGTCTTGTTAAGGTCTGGTTCGTATGGAGATATCCTGTCTGTATTGTCAAAATGGATTAACATTATAACACAATATAGCCTGTCACTTGGAAGAAAAATAGATGTTAACACTAAGATACTTGCCACAATTAAAATCAGGCTTTGGCTTAGACTGTGAAAGCAAGAAAATACCACAACACCATTGGCTCTAACCATTACCTCTCCTCTTTATTTATATTTTCATAGCAAAGGTCACGAGATGTATACACAGGTCTACACGGAGGTCTACACAGATGTATAAATTTTTTTGTTAGCACATGGGCCAGAGTTTTACTCTTGAGAATAACAATTGATAGATTTATAACTCTAACTCTTTAAGGGGAAATTTCCGTTCAAATTATTATCACATGAACTACATTCAGCTTTAGAGGTAATGTGACTTCCAGCACCTTATGTGCTAGCACTGAACTGGGAATGGAGGGGGAAGGAATAGCCTACATGCTTCTGTAACCACCCGTTTTCCAGGATTACTGACTGTGTAAATAAAACAAGTGACTCTATGAACATGAACAGTCTTGGGCTCACTCATTTGTCTTGCAGCCCAAAACTGTACAAAGGGAACCTTCTTTCAGGGAAGTAACAACAAAGATTTAGTTATTTCCCACATCTTCTATGTTGAGCATGCAAATATATGAAGAATAGCTGAGTTAGAGCCTGAAAATATCCAGGGAGCTTCACTGTTACTGTGTCAGCAACAACATGAGTAAAGCCAGGGCAGAGACCTTGGTCTTAAAAATCTACATAAATATTCTTACATGGTCAAGTCCCACCACTAGCTAGGCCAAGAGTTACTCATGATGTTCCAAAGAAACTTGATTCAGGAATAAAAAAAACCTTGCATTTCAAAATACCTACAGGCCTTGAATTGAACAAAACAGAAGCTGGGAAAGAATGCTAGCTCAACTTATGGCCACGCTGTGAAGGACTTTGGTGTCCTCGTGTTTGTGAGGGCTTTTACCTTCAGTGATCTGAATCCTTGAAAAGACATACCTGTGACTGAAGTGATCCGAGACATAAATCTGGCAGGACAAAATATAGCAAGTAGTATAACCCTCAATACCCTCTACATAAATTAGAAACTAGAAGCTATCTGAGCCATGGGTTTAAAATACTTCCCACGTGTTTTCAGCTGTCGCTACTTATAAACAATTTGCTATTGGAAATACCAAGTATGGTAGTTTTCTGTACTCACTAGCCACTTCTTTCCAAGTGACCACCTGAAATTGTAACGGTCTCAAAAGCATCTAAAATGCATCTTCATACTATGCCAGAAGGCTAACCAAAAAATCTACTTTTCATCCTGCCTAAATCCGCAAAGAAGCCCATGAAAATTGTAGTGATGATGCCTAAGCTAGTGAGATGACTGATCAGTGTGTCAAGCTGGGGTTTAATGTTAACAAGGACTGTCAGAGCACAAAATGGAGCCTCACTTTTCTGACCACTTAACTGACAAAATCCAAAAAAACTTTTAGATGTCTGATTTGCGAGAGCTAGCACTTCTGTAATTTTCCAGTGACATAAAAACAGCACCAGCTGAAATACATTAGCAGCTTCAGTAATTAGTAGGCATAGCCATTTCTTGTCAGTTCTACAGGCCATATCCTCAGCTGGCGTAAATCAATGACACTCCAGCACTGGAACTGTATTACTTTACACACCTTGAAATAGTTATGCGTACTAATTATTGCCTTACCCATTACTGCTGTTGTCAGTTCAGACACCTGATTTACACCAGATGAGTTTGTTCCATAGATTTAGAAGATCCTGCACATTCCTCAAAGGATCTGTAGTGTTGAATAAACTTTCCAAATAAGCCAGGCACATGCTCTCCGTTATCTATCAAATCAATGTTCAATAAAGTGACACCATTATACATAAATCATGACTGCAATTACTAAATCAAGCTGAGTCTGTATTGCTTTTCTTTCACTGTTGGGTAGAACTAACCACGCGAGCACAGGACAACAGGCATGCCGTGATTGTGGGAGCTGGAAGAAGGAGTTAAAAGCCCCACCCAAGCTCTCACAACCTAACCTTTGGAGCATGCAGCTGATAATGCGAAACAGAACATAATGCCCGGGAGGAGATACATCTGGAGGTCAGCTCAGTCAGATACCGTGGAACCGTTCCAACAAAGCAATCAAATATCTAGCAAAACCCATAAAAAAAAAAATCACATCTTTGGTATATAGACATCCAACCTAAGCTAGATAAGGGTAGAGAAGCCTCATTTCATTTTCATACCCCTGTCAGGCAACCTAAGTGCTGAGTTTTCCCTCCACAAACACAAAGTGAGGTTTTTAGCTGAAGCTTATTAAGGCTTAGTTGGTCTAACCCAAGCATAATAAATTCATGTGTCAAGATCGCAGTTGATTGTTCATCAGAGAAAAATGAGACAAGATAATCCACTTTGCTGAAAACGTAATGCTTTAGGAATGTGACAAACTACTGCAAATGTTTAACTCCCCCCTGCCTCAGCGGTGGTTATATAACAAAACACCCATTCAGGGGCTGATGCTTATCTCTGGTGTGCATAAGGCCATGTCTAGACAAGGATTTGAAGGTGTGTTGTTTGAAAGTGTTAGCAGAGTGGTCTAGCTGGCAGATCAGGAAGCCCTCCCCCCACCCATAGAGACTTCCATGTAGGTGGGAAGGGTGAAGGGTGGGCCCTTCTTCAGTTTTTCGCTCAATGAATTTATCGGCTGCAGGTGGTTTGTCCACACCGGGACAAACCAATTCTGTGGTTTGTCCACACCGGGCTCAGAACGTGACTTCAGAAGGGTAAGGGAGGAAAGGCCCATCTCTTGGCCCAGTCCTAGTCTAGAGCTTTCAAAGGGTCTAAGGCTTTGCATATCATGGCCTTTTCAGCGTTATTTCCAGCATATCCACCTGCTTGCCACATAGGTATCTCACAGACGATTGGATGGTGCTCTGCCTTTGGGAGGCCTGTAGTAGAGAGAGAGGGGATGACCTTCCAGTGATGGTCAGCCCTTTGACAGCACCCCCTTTACAGCAATACAGCTCTAATCTTGAATTCCTGTTCCCCCTTACCTACCTGGATATAATATTTTTACCTCTTTATTACCCCCACTTCCAACCACCTTGACCCAGCCACCCACTCCTGCTAAACATACACCTCCAGTTGTTGGCAGAAGCATTCTGTGGAAGGGCAGAAAGATTTACACAGGGAAGAGCTCTATAACACACCAATGGGATGTTAAAAAGCCACCCCACTCATTTTGTTTTAAAGCATTGCCTCAAATTTACCATGCTTGGTGCCTCCATCTCTGATTTGCCCCTTTACATTTCAGCAGCAGCACATGGCAATAACAAGAATCCTTACAGAGACCCACCATGGCTTCAGTGGCTTAGTCCATGCAATGTTGTTACTCTCACTAGCAAGTTCTAAGATCAACAACATTTTTAACACTTACATGCATTACATGTTTTTCCTTTTCTTTTTTTTTTTTTCTCCTAGGGAGGCCTATTTCAAAATTACTTTTGCAGATTATTTATTGTCACCTTAAGTTCAATGTGTACCTCTAAGAATTCATGCGAAAGGACTATCTTAGCTATAGCTAGTATTCTAATATGGTTTTAAAACTCTTAAAGACACATGTCTAGTAGACGAAGGGAAGAAAATGTGCCTTTGTAAGTGTGTAGTTTTTCTTTTTATAATCACAGTTTGTTGCATTTTCATTTTTATAAAACAAGAAGTAGGGAAAAAAAGGAGCTGGGTAAAGTTTAAACCACATTTTGAGGGAAATCAGGCAAGCAATCAAACTGCTGATGAGAAATGTGAGGAGAAATCCTGAATTACTGAAATCCATGGGAAGGTAATTACTCATTTTACTGGTGCCAGGATTTTACCCCCCCGTGATTTAGAGATTAAATATGTACAGGTATGTAGATGCATATGCACATATATTTGCTTTTCTTTTATAATAAAGCAAGAGTTGTGAGGCTGATTGTGATAGCTGTTTCTGTAACGGAGCTTTCATTCTATATATACACACTTTAAATCTGGTATGATAACCAATGGTTTATAGTGTCATTAGGAAGGTTGAGATTGTGAAGTAGCTATTAAGAAATACAGTGTGCTGTCGTATCTGGAACATATCAGCTTTTGGTAGAAATATATTTTTAATAAAGAGAGGTGCTTTAGAGTATTCTATCTTGATACAGGCCTAAGTTCAGCAAGTTAAGCTCAATCACACATCTGACTTCTAGCCTTCCAGTACACAATAGGGGTTTAATGTTTAAAGTTAGATGCATGTTAAAGTATGTTACTGAATAGGAGCCAGAGTGAAAACATCTTTCATTCAAGATGAAAATTCCTGCTTTAAGGTTTCTTCCTTGAACTCTGGCTCCAATTTGTGAATGCAGTGGGGATTTTCAGGTTTCTGCATGGAGCCCAGCGGGAACGTCAGCAGTTCTGCTTCACTGCTGAGTATCAATAGTGCTCGGAGATCAGAGCTCAGAGCCAACACTTAGGAGGGGCAACCTTGTCAGTCAGCACTTGAGTACTTTGCTCTGTTCTTGACCAGCCCATGCAATTCTCATCACCCTCAAGGTAAGACGAGTGGGTGGATCATGGAAGTGTACAAACAGCCTCCAGGATAATAATTCAACTCCTCTCCTTTTACCTTGAAGCAGTATATTTCCACACACAATCAAGGTGCATAAGACAATATTCAATTTAAAGAGGTGTTCAGAATAGGACGGGTTGTATTTAAAAAGGAGAGAGCAGTATGCCTTTTATAAATAATGCAGTGGCTTGCAGTCATAAGACAAGTGCTGGATTTAAAGACAAATGATGCAGAAATCCTGGCCTTCCTGCGGTTGACTCTGTGAGTAAAAGCCCATGAAGTGACCAAGCAGACGGCGAGGTAGGTACCGCTGTGAGGCTCGTACTCTCCCTGAGCACAGGGGCTGCTTCTGGCTTACACCACAAGCCTTGCCAAAGTGGTGTTAGACTGGGAGTGGGCTGCAGCAGAGGCTCTTCTGTCCTTGCGTAAGCCCATGGAAAGAGCTGGGCTTCCAGGGGAGGCAGCGCTGTGCTGGTGGCAGGTGTGCCAGAGTACCTGCTCTCACCCGGAGACCCTGCCTCCCCGGTGAGGGACCTGCCTTCAAGGCACGATACAGCCCTTCCTCTGAACTGGAATTTCAAACTTTCTGACCTTCAGCACGAGGAAAGTCAGCAGATAACAAAAACATATTAGGAGACCTATACATCGGAGATTTCTCATCTCTCTAACTTATGGAAATACTTAAAGGAAAAATATCACAGCTTGTCACAACCTTTGTGTTCCTCTTTCAATTAGATAGCTGACAAATATTTAAAAGCTAAAAGCAACTACTTCAGTTGCACCCTTTACAAAAAGAACACCTCAGATCTGATTCTGCCTGTTGCAGTTTATGTTCCATGTCTCATACTGGCCGTTTGTCTTCAATGTCTGTGTCCCTGATCTGTCTATTGATGTGCCAACAGGTAGGACAGATGGAAAATATGAAGAAAAAAATCTCACTACAAATAACAACTCAGTCCATTATGTTACTGCTACGATATATATAAGAGAAGTTTAATGTGCTTTTTAAAATAATAACATTAAAGAATTCATGTGTAATTTAATGTGATATATAAATCGTGCTGTTTGCTAGAGCTATTGACTGCATTGTTCTCATTCTGCCAAACTTAATATGAAATTAATTGTTAATTTTCAAGCCAGTAGCTTTTTCACCAGTGCATATGCTGGTTGTTTGGGTCTGAATCAGTGAGATATTAATACCACAACATAGATTTCTTCTTATATTGTCATAAAGATGTTCTGCTCAAAATGTGATGCCTTTTTAATAAAATTACCTGTATTTTTGAGATCCAGCATGGACTAAGTTGAATATTCAGAAGTTCCTTACCAGTCTTGCAGTTGATATAAATTGTCTGTTTTGATTACACATATTTGTCTTAGCAAACAGTGGGCCCAAATCCTCATCAGGCACAGTCAGAGCTCACACATCTGTACAACTTGCATCTGTGGTAGATGTAGCTCCTGTCTATATATTTCCTCCTTGAATAAACTGTTGTGTATTGAGAATACTAAACATAATCCAAGTTATTCTGGGGACTAGTAATCACACAAGGTTTATCTAGTATTAACAGTTATTTGACCTTCCTGGGCAGAGCAAGAAGAAAATGCTCTTTTACATACGCTTATGCAAACGTCTTAAATATGAAATGAACTACACACAGAACTTTTTTTGTGTGAAGGACCGATAATACTTCAGACCTCAGTTGAAATCTAGGTCACTTTGACCTTGTGTAAATGAAATCTTGCATTTCACCAATTTTTCACATGCTTGTTCTGTCTTGAACAAAACCTCAGAATCAAATAAGCACCAGCTTCAACGTAGAGGATGATTAACTTAAGGAGTTCTTGGCTTCTTCTTCAAGAAGGTTAACGTGACCTTGAATCACTGGAGAATATTATGGATTTGTATTGTTGAATCTTATGCTGAGTGTTGTTATTAAAAGTTCACTTGAAAATGTTACTTTAAAGCCTTAACAGATAGACATTTCTCTTCCACTGCTTTCTTGAGTTTATTGGTCCATCTACAAACTGAAAATAATCAGCCGGTTGGCTCTCTTCTACCATAGCGATACTCAGCCAAATTCATGCACATATTTCCCGTTTGCTTCAGTAAGAGTTTATCCATGGCAGTGCTATAAATTCTACCTCTACCTTCTCTCTAATTGGCACCAACATCAAATGCAAGGATGCACTTGGAAAATCAAGAGGCCAGGAGGCAAAAATACACAGCTAAACTCAGTTCTCCATTGTACGTATGGCTCTCTGTTAATTTCTGTGAGCTTATTCCACATCAGGGCTTTGTTCTTCCCTTGTTAAAGTCAACAGTAAAAATCATGTTA
This sequence comes from Charadrius vociferus, assembly GCF_000708025.1. Classification (NCBI taxonomy): domain Eukaryota; kingdom Metazoa; phylum Chordata; class Aves; order Charadriiformes; family Charadriidae; genus Charadrius; species Charadrius vociferus. Next base: position 1,327,614 of record NW_009648079.1, on the reverse strand, counting down.
ACATGAATGGGGCAAAATTAGGCATATACGTGAAAGTGAAGTCAAATCTTGTCTAAAGAATTCCCACTTAGGACTTACAGCCCGACACAGTGGTCACTGAAGCATTTCTAAAGGTCATTGTCTGATATGATCTTTTCATAACTGTTAGTGGAATGAAGGCATCTTTATTCTGCTCTGCTTACTAGCAATGCGTGTATAAAAAGTGGATTATTCACAGCTCCTTTCCTTTTGAAAATGGGCATTATTTTTTTAGAGAGGAATAAAGCACACTCAGTGTGAATCAAACTGAAAACAATCAGCTGAGGTTTATATGCTAGCCAAACAGTGCCACTTATATTTTCCAGTTGTAATTTGTATAGAAAGTCTGTCTATTTTGAAGGCAGTGCTGTCAGTTTAGGAAAAAATGCTTCAGAAGTTAAATTCTATTGATAATGGAAGAGTAGGAGTGATTCCAAATCATTGTAATGCCCTTAACTATGTGTCAATCGCCATTCTAGTCATACGGTGTGTACTTGCAACTCTTTGTTGAGGAAAGACTTTTACTGTGTTACTGCTCTAGGAAAACATGCTTCTTGATATAGCTGCATGTAAGTGTGATGTCCTTTCAGTTGAAAAGTGGAAAAGCAGCCAGATTTTTTAGTCCACACCTATTTTTCTAAATTTCTGATAAGAACCTTCTTCATGTTTTTTCTAACCTCATTTGTACACTGGTGAATTCCTCATCAGAGTGAGAATGAAAATACACTTTCTCAAGCTAACATTAAGAAAACAACCTCTTTGACCTGGATGTGTCAGAGTGTTTGACACTGTTAATAGTCTGTCAACATTGTTATGGATGTTGTTGAATATATTTATGTTGTGATAGTATTGATGAGCACTGGCTATAGCTGAGACCCCCATTGTGCACTAAAGAGCTATCTCAGAGCGTCAAAGTCCTGTATTAGAATCTGCTATGGAGTGTAAAAACTTCTTCTAAGACAGTAAATACTTATACTAAGAAGAAAAGACAAAAGGTAGAGAAGGCATAAATTAAAGAAAAGATTAGAAGGAAGAGAAGGCAGATATTGCAGTGGAGAGAGAAAAAACTTAATCCTAATAAAAATTAATCCAATTGGTCTATAGGGAAGCAAGGAAGAGAAATAAAACCTCAGCAGTTTGTTTATTCAGACTGGCTAAGTTTAAAACCAGTGAATAGTTCCAATGAAGTCAATAACACAACTCACATCCCCATAGTTATGCATTTACATAAGTCCATTACAGGACTGATTAATCTTACATGTTTCAGGAGGTGTTCTAGTGCTCTCAAGATGAGTCATTTGAAAATAAAACAGGTGAGCAGATAGACCAGAGGTAGAGAACCAGATGCAGTTTTGCTTGTCATAATATTTTGGATGTAATCAAGCTAACTTTTCAAATGAAATTTGTTCAAATGTTCATACACATACTCCATGTAAAGAATGCATTTACAGTTTCTACATGGTGGTTACCTTGTGAGAGGGTATTTCATTAAAATGTGCCTGTTGACAGGGAGGATGCTACTAGAGTCACTCTCTGAAAGTTGTTCATTCATGTCTACTTGCGGATGTGAGATATCAGGCCAGTTCTCAGGAGCAAAGTAATTATTTTCAGAAGTAGATTGAATGTTTTCAACAAATTTGCTTGAAATGTTAAAGAAAATAAACATTTTGGATCTGAAAGCATGTTAGCCTGACTGCAATTTTGAGTAGTTTTAGGAAACACCATTACTCATGTTAGCGCACTTGTCTTACTATTGCAAGCCTCGTTTATTCTCAGACAAAAAACGAAAAAAGTTTGGAAGCTGCAGTTTGAAATTTAGCACCTGTAACAGTATGTGTTGGTGGCAGCAGATCTTGATTCCTTCCATGTAATGGGAACACTAACTTCTCTGTAACCAATATTCCTTTCATTTGCCTGCAAACAGTATAAAGATGAATCATTTATGAACATTCCTGCATTGAAACACTTTTCAGATTTGCTGGCAGCTTTCAGATTTGAAACCAGAAGGGTTTTGTGTTTTTTTTTTTTTTAAATGAATATGTGTTCTGGTATGATGCTGGAACCATAAAGATCTTCTGGATCCTTTAGGTGAGTAATTTACACAGTTAGGCTGGTTAGCAGCTGCTTTTTTCACAGCCAGTAACTGATGCAGCAAAACTGTCTCCATCTTTTTTTGTCTGCCACGAAAGTGATAAAATAAGGCACTGCACATGCATGTGCTCACATGTGGCTGCCTAGGGATGCTTCCGTTGGCATTCATGGAATGAAATACCGAAGGTATAAATGGATGTGGGACTGGGACCTAAAGGATTTCTGGGAGCTCTCAGCTGAATGGAAAATAGTATGTCTTACACAACTTCTCTCTTTTCTCGGAAGTATCAGGTTTAGACCAGAGCTGCATAAGAGTAAAATAAACTTCATAGACTACCACCATAGCTATGACAGCTCTTTTCTTCATGTGTAAAATGGTGACATTCACATATGCTAAACAGGAAACTCATACATTTGATGTCGAATAGTGATACTTTTTCCCATCCTTCTGGAAGCCTACGCTCCCTTCCCTTGATGCCCTACTGAAGGAAGCACCAAATAGCAGCAACCATTGCCCCAGCTGCCGCTGAGAAGAGACAGCAACTCCACAGAGGGACAGTGAGCAGGAGGCAGCAGTAGATGAGGCTGGGAAGACCCTGAGGAAGGGGACACGCCAAGCTCCAGAGACTTGCACTCTGGGTCCACTCCAGGGACACAAATACAAACGTTACCATTGCCATATGACGTCTGGTGGCCCAATCCTGATAATCTGGAGACAATCAAACTTCTGCAACGAAAAGGCCTCACTAGCAGTATTAATTTCTCTAAGAGGGACAGGGAGCCCCCCTCTGTGAACATCATTTGTTCTAGCTCTAACATTCTGCCTCTATCTGCTTTAATGCCCTTGCTTTGATTATTTGGGAGGCTGTAATCCAGTTATACAGCTGAGCACAGAACAACTTTTTCCAGAAGTAAGTTGGCTTGTTTAAATGAAACAGAAGAAGAAGCAGAGATGGTGCATTAATGAATGGTACAATGGGCCACTGATACTGCCCTACTGAAACAAAGGGCTCTTTGCAAGAATCCTTTCCTTTTGCATGTGATAGACCTTATGCCCTGGGATCACAATGGCTCACAGACAGAAACAAGAGAGCAAGCAAGGAATCTTGTAATTTCTTTTCTTTTTGGGATAAACAACATTTTATTCTACCTTTAACCCTGGAGGGAGATACCACCACTTAGCAAACAAATCTGTATTAAGTGCAGTTGCTGGAATTATTTACAGTATCATTTGTTCCAGAAAATGACACTAATAATATATCGCTGAATTCAGAAAATGGAATTTGACATGCATAAAGACCTTCTGAGGAGTAAAATACATCCTCCTTTATCAGCATGTCTTATTAAAGAATTCCCTGTTTTCCTGTCGCAAGAGAAGGAAAATACCATTGTTTTCCCACAATATTCTTTTGAAACTCATAAACTACCCACTTTTGGCACCCTGGCTTTAACCATAGATGACTCCACAGCAAGCAAGAACAATTCTCCTGCACCTTAGCAATATATTTCTGAGACAAGCAAAAGCTCCACCTTACTGTTCAGAGATCAATTCATCTGCAGAAATAAGGATTCATATCCATGTCTCTCACCACTGTAGACAGCTGTATAGTTGTTTGCTTCTCATATCAAATAATATTACTTGCTAACCAATTAAAAGGGAGCTTGTGACATCAAAAATTAAGCAAGAATGTGTTTTTTTTCAAAGTATCCTAAGAATAAATTTCTTTTGGTAGCTTCTTCCAGTTTCCACTTATGCCTGTATAACTTCACTTTCATGTAGTGTGTCAGGAGTTTATTCAGGAAATAGAGATGTCCCGCTGGCCAAATCTGTTTTTGTAATGGTAACCCTGCAGGTTGTATGCTACTAGCACAGTTTTTATGCCAAGAAGTTCCTATATTAAACCGGGGAGGTTAAAAGTCAATCCTGCCTTGCAGCTGCTTTTAGTGAGCTTTGGCAAAGGTTCACCAGTGTGTCCATAAATGTACGGTGTCATTGCTATATAGGAACATTAATCAATGTTATCTGCCTCATGATGACCGCAGAATTGTCTTGCATTGTGATTTTGATGGGAACTGCAGACAGGATCTCATGTTCCAATTATTTCTTATATTTTCAGTAGAGCCACTGTAAACATCAGTTAGCTTTAGGTTTATTTCAAGAGTTAATTTCAACAATGAGCATTCTTTCAGCAGAGGGTAAGAAAATGACCTACCGATAATACTTCCTCTCCAGAAACTCCTTTTATAAATAGAACAAGGTGATACCAATTATCTCTCTCTGTTTTGGAAGGTTTAGATTTTTTGTTATTTAAATAATGTCTAGCCTCAGTAAGGGCTCCTTAAAATGTACAGTTAAAAGGAAGTAAAATATATACCAGTGCATGTATTTTGTGTATGGTAGTTATATAGAAGACTCTGCTTTCCCACTGCAAAATGCAGATAGAGATCACAAAATATACATTAGATTTTTTTTTTTTTTACAGTGAAAGAAAGTCAGTGTGACTTTCAGGACTATGCAGTTGGACTAGATCGTTGTAGGTTTCTTCCAGCTGAAACTATTCTATTCTATTCTATTCTATTCTATTCTATTCTATTCTATTCTATTCTATTCTATTTCTATTTCTATTTCTATTCCATTCCATTCCACTGTATGAGAAATAGTCTTACTGCGTGCTCTCTAGCTTAAATGCTTGGATGTATTTCAGGAAAAGTCCGGTTACCTTCATTGATTATAAAGGAAGCCAGGGGTCCTGATGTAGACAGTCTGAGCAGCACCTTAATTTGATATTTAAAGCAGGCTGTGTGAAGGTATCTATCCAGCTGTCACTTTTTTGTAAGTGAGAGGAAGAGGAAAAATATAATCACTAGTTATCTTATTATTATCTCATGTTTCTAACAAAGCTATAGTAGAATGTCAGGTTCAGCTGGTGGCAGTGATATATCCTGAGTATAAATGGACGTGGGTTTGAGAACATAGGCAGCTGAAATCCTGTGTCCATTGCAAGACATATCATTGTTGAAATACAGGAATGATAAAGGACATACTAATATGTAGATGGAGAAATAGGCAATTTGCTTATGTCTTCAAAGCAGACACATACTTTTGTGTCATGATCCAAACTCCCAGGTTCCATAAAAGCCATTTTTCTCCTTATATAGCCTCAGGTGATCAAATAAAACATTGTTTTGAAGTTTAGTGCATAACACAGCACTTGTGTGCTTGACTCATATATAAAACTTGTTTCTTTTCAACTGTTGAAAAATTCCAGTGCTTTCAACACCTGTTCTATTGTCACCGTTATTATCGTTGTTATTATATTAGTGTCCAAAGAAAAGCAACGAAGCTGATGAAGGGTCTAGAGCACAAGTCTTATGAGCAGTAGCTGAGGTTGTTTAGCCTGGAGAAAAGAAGGCAGATGGGAGACCTTATCGCTTGCTACAACTACCTGAAAGGAGGTTGTAGAGAGGTGGGGGTCGACCTCTTCTCCCAAGTAACAAGCGATAGGACAAGAGGAAATGGCCTTGCATTGCGCCATGGGAGGTTTAGATCAGATATTAGGAAAAACTTCTTCACAGAAAGGGCTATCAAACATTGGAACAGGCTGCCCAGGGAAGCGGTTGAGTCACCATTTCTGGAGGTATTTAAAAGACATGTAGATGTGGCACTTAGGGACATGGTTTAGTGGTGGACTTGGCAGTGTTAGGTTAACTGTTGGACTCGATGATCTTAAAGGTCCTTTCCAGCCTAAATGATTTTATGATTCTATGATTATGACTATTATTATGAAAGATGGCATCTTGGCATCTCATAAACTGGTTCCTCACTAACCTTGGTGATGTACAAACTGGTAGACCCTGGCACTAGTGACTAATTGGATCATTCCTATCTGCTCTGTAAAAAGTGATATTTATGCTCCAACATCATCTTACTTTTAGCTCACTAGTAATGTCCTACTAAGGACACTCCAAAATTATTTTCAAACAATGCTGAATCAGCCAACCCTCTTTAACAGCCAGTCTTTCAGCAGAGCACACTTGCATGATGCTAGCAGCCTGCCCTTCTTGCCCCAGTATTTGAAAGAAGGTCGCACAGTTTAGGCCAAACCCTGCCCCCTTTACAGAGAAGGTTGGAAACAAACAAAAACCCATTCAATACCAAAGTGACAGAAGAGAAATCCAAGCAAGGAGGGGTTAAGTGACAGGAGATCCAACTGCAGTTGGTGCTTACTGAAACTTTTGCTTGAAGAGGGAAAAAGCGTGGCATACGTGAAATAATGATACAGAAGAGATTCAGCATGTACCTTAATCCAGTGAAAACAGTATTTGGCCTTTACGAATGCAGAAGGGAGAGGTTCTTTTATTCTGGGGACCTTTCGTAAAGAAACTTATGCCCTTGAAAATCAAGTGGAACTTGCGTCTGTGTCCTTCAATATCGACCTCTTTCCTTTGTGGATGACAGCGAGCCCTACCTGTTTTGTGTTCTGTAACAGAACTCAATTACATGTAAGGAAAATAGATCTGTTTTCAAAATTAAATGTATTACCTGGAATAAGAAGCTTTCTGTTCTTTGAGTAGAGAAAGATAATAGACTCTTATAATGTCCTGTCCCTTGTTGAGGCTACGGTTTAGTAGCGCTGTCTGGTTGGGGCTGGACAAAAGGTTAACCCTCCCTCAGTGTCTCACTGTTCTTGTGTGGAGTCCAAGAATTGGTGCTGTTTTCAGATGAGAAGGTTGCAAACGAGGTGTTGCCATAGAATGGATCTTCTGCCTAAACTCTAGAATGGAGGATCTGCTGGCCTGTTTTGCCTCTTGATAACCTGTTTTATTATCTTCTTATAAGAAGAGTTTATTTTTGAAAGGCATTTCTGACTGTATTGTCATACTGTTTGTTCCTAATTCATCATGCTATTTATTCCTAATTAGCTTCATCAGCCTTACCATGAATCAGGAATTACCGTTGCATCAATTCGTGTGGTCCTAATCATAAAGACAGGACTGTGATTAGGTATTTGTCCCTGCAATATGTATAATGCTGTGTTAAGCATCTCAGAGAAATATATTAATCTTAACTGATTGAAATGATGGCTCAGCTACCTTGGTCTATCAATGCAACTTTGATACATTTAGCAGTCTTTTTGTTAGCCATGCAATCATGATGCTAGTTTAAAGCTGTTTAAAAACTGTTATTGCCTTAAAAGAAGCTGAGCTTTGCTGACCAAAAAAGGGTATATTTTTATCTGCAGGGCTGAACAGGTTAAGAAAATAAATAAATGGAAAGATGGATCTAGAGCAAACATTTGTTATATCCTCAGATGATGCCTTGACTTTTCCTATACCAAAAGTTTCCTAACCTTCTTATATGCCCGTGTTTAGCAAATTAAATATTTAATCTTTCAATTGTGGAAGAACATGGGCATAGCAAGTACAACTCATTCCACTCATACTTGCTGAAAGTTATCTCCCGCAAAGGATTAGCTGCTGTATTCAACAATAACGAAGCTCTTGTTTTCAAATAAAGAGGTTAATTGGCTTTGTACAAAATATGCATATATAGCACGTACGACTAATATTGGTTTTGTGAAGGCTCATTGCAAAGGAATATAAAATTGTCTTTTATTGCCATTTTTACAATAATTTGTCCTTGACCAATAATTATACTTACAGAGTCCCTGTTAGCATGTAATTACAGCTGCTTAACAAGTCATCCTCACCTTCAGTGATTCTGTTGTTATGCTACAAATGTGTTACCAGTTCTAAGTCTTTGCATTGCTTCTTTCTTTTCTGTTTTTATGTCATTGCTCTCATGGCAGAACTTGCTCAGACTGTAAGCACAAGTGGCTATGAACCAGGTTCTAATCCTCACTGATATCTAAAGTTTTGGCATCAGTTTAAGGAAGTTGGGGAGGCCATTATGTATCTATGTAAACTCTAAAAAGACACACATTATATATCTGCCTGACAACTGAGAAACATGCACTTGCAACTTCTGTTTAATATTTCACAGTGATACATATGTGATATAATCCTTTTGGCAAAGATTTTGACAGTTTTGATACTGAGATGGTGGTCTCTGCCTATATGTGTTATCTTTCTACCATAGCACTGGAGGCACATAAAAGCTTGGTTTGACAGAGAGTTGGCTGGCACTGTTCTGTATTTGTCTGAAAAGATGTCTTAGAATTTGTCCATAGCAAAAAAAAAAAAAAAAGTTTACAAAAATGGATGTCATGTAAATTTCATCAGTGATCATGGATCTTTCTGTTCCTAAATACTCCAATTGTATTCTCATTTATTAGATTTGTTCCCAGTGTTGGTAACACAAAGTTTTTGAGAAGTCTTCATGTAAAAGAAATTTTCTGTCTCTTATTTCTCTATTTTTATTCCTAATTTTCATCCCAATTGTGATGGTTTTTAGGTTTACCTAATTAACGTACTGTTATGTCTCATCCAACTATTTTGCTAGATCTGTGTCTTGGAAGAATGCTTAGTGAGTAGCTTAGTGATGCTTTTTCTTTATTTTATTGTTTTTAATTCATTTCAAATAACGTTAGTTTGCTGATAGTAAATAATGTATATTTTCTCAAGTTTGTTTCCACTGTCATATGATGAATAGTAATGAAGTGTTAATTTCATTTTCTCTGTACATAACAGTATTACTGGAAAAATCTCAAAAAAGTAAAAACTCATTTAGACAGTTGAAGAATGAGCAATGTCAGAGTCCTCCAAGCATTAGATTTATCACTGGTGATAACCATTCCTTTCTCCTATAGTCTATGAAACTTTCAGACGCATATCGTGTAAAAGTCCCAGGCATTTGCGAAATTTCGTCATCAGCAAACAATCGGCCAGATCCTCGGTAGATGTAGATTTGTCATAGCTCCATTTATGCTAACGAAGCTTTACAGCTTACAGCAGCCAAAGGTCTGGCCCCGTTGATTCCAGGATGATCATATTTCAGTTATCCTTTTTTATAGATTTAGCTATTGTAAGTTTTATTTTTTGTGTACCTAGATCCATCCTGCCAACAAATAAAAGAGGAAGAAAGGAAGAGATTAAAAATGTTTAATTTTTAAGTAGTGAACGCTGCAGGGCAGGCAATAATGTTTAATAGCAACTATGTCCTGCTGGTTCCATCCCAGGTTATTAATGAAGTGTGGATATACACAGGGAACTGGGGTTGTTTAGCCTGGAGAAAAGGAGGCTGAGGGGAGACCTTATCACTCTCTACAACTCCCTGAAAGGAGGTTGTAGAGAGGTGGGGGTTGACCTCTTCTCCCACGTAACAGGTGATAGGACAAGAGGAAATGGCCTCAAGTTATGCCAGGGGAGGTTTAGGATGAATATCAAGAAAAACTTCTTCACATAAAGGGCTGTTAAACATTGGAACAGGCTGCCCAGGGAAGTGGTCGAGTCGCCATCCCTGGAGGTATTTAAAAGACAGGTAGACGTGGTGCTTAGGGACATGGTTTAGTGGTGGTTTTGGTAGTGTTAGGTTGATGGTTGGACTTGATGATCTTCAAGGTCCCTTCTAACCTAGACAGTTCTATGATTCTATGATTCTATGTTGTTGAAAATGCCTGTATGAACAGCTCCCTCTCTGACTTGGCATGTGGTTGTATTTAAAGGACAACTTAAATTGTATAAAATGAGAGAGAGGGTGGCCAAATATATTTTCTTCAGTGCGTCACAGTGTGTGTGGATATGGTTTAAGCACCCTAGTTCTTCCTTCTGGCAAAACTCCAGTTAGGTAGATCTCTCTTCTCTGTTCATCTACAGTCAGGATCCACGTTGGCTGATTGAAGTGGAAGATTTCTTTCTCATGTAAGGCCAGAATTATTTTCACAGCTTGAATTTGCTTTTAAAACCATCTTAACCAAAAAAAAAAAAAAAAAAAGATCCAAGTTTTTCCTCTAAATGTATCCTCTCTACAAAGACCCTGGAGTTCAGTGGTACAAGGACTGAAAGACACTAGGTCAATAAAAATATATATTAGCAAGTAACTTAACAAGCTTGGTCTATTCTTTTAAAAAAATCTTTCCTCTTTGTAAGGAGCACATTATTTCTAAATAAATTAGAACCAGAACACAAAAAGATATTTACTGCTACATAAAAGGAGGAAATGAACTGAAAGGGCAATACGCTGTACTAAGACTATTTGAATATATGCATTTTTAATGACAGTTCTAAACCAGCAACTGTTCAATTAAATACAATCTGTCATGGTGGGGGTAAAAGGAGGCGGTCATGCTAAAGAAAGACATTTCACCATGAATGGTAACTTATCACTGACTTAAAACATGTGTGTGTGTGTTATTTAAATGACCTTACACAATTACAGAAATTTAAAAATTATGAGTTTGTAAGTGGATTTTCTTTCTATTATTCATTCTTTTTTAGGCTGTTTCAGCAGTACAGAACACATATTTTCCTTTATTTGCCCTTTCATTTCTTGAAGAACATTTGTCTTTGTGGAAGTTAAGCAATAAAGTTATATTTGCTTACTGTTCACCAATAATTCTCAAGAAAACAGCTGAGAGTAACTCCTAAGCTGTCCCAACTCGATGCTATTCAGATATATAGGACATAACGTTTTTTTTCCTATTCAAAACTCTAGCTGCACTGCACACTTGTACAGTATTATACTGCATAGTGTGGTACATTTTCTTCACATTTTGTTTTCAGTTACTACCCACTGTATAAACAGTGTTTTTCCACATGAAGCAGTCATAGGCATTTCACAAATGCATACCAATCTACAAATCAACAAGCAAAGTTTAAAAAGAGGTAGCAGAAGAGTCTGGTTTTGTCATGATGTTCCTGAGAGCTAAGGGCATCAAGTATCTCAAAACGGATTGCATTATAGGTGCCAGAAGTTATAAACAATTGACATTCAATAGAAAATGGAAGCAGGGAATAGAAACCTTTTGGGGGCATATTCTTATAAGTACACAACAGTAAAACCCCATTATACCTACTTATCATTTTTCTGCAATCTGGAATGTGTCTATCATTAGCAAAACCAGCCAGCTTAATCACATTAGGCCAAAGCTTTGGGGGGACATTTAAGTCTTCATATCTCTCAAGTGTCCTGATTTAATCGGGACATCCTGAACTTTCATAGTAAATCAGAGTTCCAGCTGTCCCCAAACCAGCAGGCAAATTCTCACTGTCCCTTATTCTTCCCTTACGCTGGCACTTTCCAGAGGGTAAACAGAGGTCTGATAACACATGGACACAGAAATGTCAGATGCCACTCTATTTAAATACAAAGGCATTTTAAGGTTGGCTACTTGGGCAGAACTGCTTGCGCATATAAATTGCCATTTCCAGTGGATTAAAAGCAAGTAAAATACTGTTGGGATTAAAAAACATGCAGTTCAATTACACTTTCCCTTTAAAACAACTCTAGGAGCTTCTGTTTTCTATGCTTTGTGCTCTGAAACAATGCTGATTTAACATGCCAAGTCCATTTACTTTTTGTCTAATTTCGGTGATTATTTGTATGAAACTTACTGAGAATTTTTGACTGACTTTTTTCATTAGAAAGTGCCTAGTCACAGATATTTGTGCCAAGAAGTATCTGTTTCAATGACAGTTTCTTCAGGAAACATCTTTCAGTTTATGGTGGGGAAGAATATCTGGTCAAGAGCAGAAATTGAGCTTAGAGGAACCAAAAGCACACCAGAAAGTGAGGACTTAGCACTCCAAGGGTTCAGTTCTAAGGTTTCTCATATTTTAAAAGAGGATCTCCAAGCTGCTGGCAGTTTTGGGGTGTTCCTGTAATTTTTCTATGGAATATCATTGGAATATAGTCTTAAAATACACACACACATATTCAGATTCAGGATTTCAAACATTTTCAGGAATAGAAATCCATTTTACATGAAGTTATAATTCTGACATGGCTTCTGAAAATTTTTAGCTATAAGATTAGCTTGTGTGTTCAGTGGAAGCTCCTGGGGTCGAGTACTACTCGTACTCGAGTAGTACTCTTTTGCTACATGCTTCTGGCAAAAAGCACTTACAAACCTGGAGCATGGAAATATAGCTTCAGTACAAAACAAGCAGTAGAAGATGCAAAGTACAAAGTGGAATAAGAACAAATAGGAATACATATATATATTTAATATGGAAACATAGCCAAGGGGTTTCATCCACTCTTAATACAATTAAAATTCATCCTCTGGGAATGTTCCTGTGACTGACCATATTTCTCTTCCTTTCTGTTATGTTACACCACATGTGGTCATTTTCAGCTGCACGAAGAATCAGAGCATCTTTACTTGTCACTCTCTGTAAATAGGAAGAGCTACAGAAGCTCTGAGAGTGGTAAATCAAGTCACAGCTGTTTGGGAAGTGCCCATCCAGCCTCGTTTGGCTGCACTATTTGTGCAGTGGCTTACAGGATGATGTAGTTTGCCGGCTGCAGAGCTAAGCCACCCAGTAGCTGCTATTTCTTTCTCTCCAACTGCAGCAGTAAAAACATGTATGTTTTCAGGAGAGGTGGTGTCACTGCCTACAGGGGATCATGCCTCTTTATAGCCACCTGCAACAGCAGAGGCGACAACACAGTCGCTAACCTGGGAAGAGGCAGCCTGCCCTTGTCACAATTTCCAGCCGCAAGGTCCAGTGCACTCAAAGGATGGGACAGATGAAACAAGGCAGGGAGGAAAGGGGGGCTCATTTTTGCAGTCAAGTCCATTAGTGCAGTAGTTTTAGATGTAATATTGAAATCTTGAAAGTGGCTTTTTGACAGCACCAACTGAATATTTCCTACGTATCTAAGGGTAATTCTCGTGCTGAGAATGCTGATCACCATGGGAAAAACAATGGTCGGGAGTCTCAAAACCCCACGCTGACCCGTTGGTCCCGTATACAAGGGGATAAAACTCCTTTGCTTAGTTTAAAATATACAGTTTCTGTCTCTCAGGAAATAATTCTGCTGTGGATAAATTATTAAAGAAGCTCAGTTTAGGTGAGGATTTAGGAGGCCTACTCTAGACAATGAAGAATCTCCTCTTCATCTGTCTGTAGCTCCATCTGTGGAATTGCTTTCTCTTGTTTTTTTTTTTTTTAAGTCTACTCTTCTTCTGCCACTTTCACTCTTTTGCTAAATGCTTGTACTTGGCCATTTAACGTCCCTCATAAAGCATTTTACATTTTTCAGTTCAGGATGTAAGGTTATATCATTCCTTCTGATTTTTTTTATATTTAGTGATCAACCAGGCAAGTGTTATATTTGTTCTAGGTCATATTGGATATTCTCTTGCTTATCATTCTTTCTGTACTAAATATTCAATGTAATGATGCATTCTAGTAATTAGCTTAAAGGTAACACAGGTACTTCCCTATGTTGTATCCATTATTAATGTCTCATTGTGTGATCTAACAGTAGAAAGCTTGTATCTTTCCTGATGTCCGCTACTTTTTGTATTGCTGCAAAGTTTGACCCCAAATCAGTCATCCTTTTGTTAACCAGTAATAACAGTATTAATTTATCTTGCTTATTAGGATCTAGCTAACTTGATTCTTTATGTACTTCGACCTTTTAGCTTTCCCACTTTATTTTTCAGAGTTTTTAAGGTAATACAAAAAATCCTAGTAGAAAAAGTGATAATTGATATATTTGATCATGTTCTCCTTAGCTGTAGGAAAGCATTCAACATAGGGTTGCATTTTTACTGGAAGTGAAAAAAAAACCACCCTAGATAAAACTCAGTTCTTCATTTGAATAACATTTTCTGATATTTCAGTAGCTGGCCAGGAGTATTTCTGGACTGGAAAGAGTACATGTTCAAGATAATGTGGCACATCCCTGACCATATAGGTCATATTGTGTGGTTCCGCTTGCAGAGAGAAGACTGTGCCACCTGGCTCTCAGCTACACAAAATATGGCCTATATTCATACAGAAAGTCAATAGAATAGAAGTTCAGGATGTATACTTTATGTACAAACCTTGAACTTACTGTTGAATTTAAATGTTTAGATTCACTGAGGATCATTATAGGCAGCTACATCATCACCCATCGAATCTTACTAAGAAAGCTGAACCAGGTCTTAACGATCTTCTTCAGATCAATGACTCTCCTTCAAATGCAGTGGATATTAGTAGGTATTTCTCTGTCTTTAAAGAAATCACCTTGTTAAAGCTCCTGACTGGATTTCTGTGGAAATGTTAAACAAAAAATTTGTGTGATCGTGGCAGTTCTTCACTCCCTGAACATGACGGTACCAGCTGGCTCTATGAGCTCCATGTGCCTCAGTGAATCCTGCCTCTCCTCAGAGAGGGATACTGATATGACTTTCAGTGGCTTAATTAGCTTTACATCATCTCAGTAAATGAGATATTTTGCAGGATGCAGTAATCTCAGTGCTCTTAATGACAAGTGCGTGGTAGGGAGTATGAAGCGTTTCAGCCAGAAATCCATGGTGTTGATAGAGAGGTGTTTTTCTTCTTTGTTGGGCTCAAATTCTATGCTCAAACCATGGCTGGAATGGATTATTCCTGACCTTTCTTAAAAGCTTGATTGATTTTTCTTTATATCAGCATCATCAGGAATGTGTGTATAGCAAGAAATGGTTATTGCTACAATCTAGTTCCAAAACTGTGGTTTGGGATCAATTAGTAGGTCATGAAGTGTTTCTGGAAGGATATGGCTCAGCACAGCTTCAGAGGAAAGCATGCTGTATGTATTCCTAAAGTGTGAGTGCCATTCTGCTCCCTAGCAATAAAATATCCACTTCACCTGCCTTACGTCAAATAGCTGTTTATGACAGTGGTGCTTTACTTTACTAAACCTGAAACAATCAACCTTTTTGGATTTAAAAGCCTTCTTTTTTTCATAATCGTTAGCTTAAATCTACCTAGAGGAAAAGTGAAATCTTTCTTGCTCTTTAGTCTTTTATGATGTTCCCAATGTACAAAAACAAAACCAACAAAACCAAACCAAAAAGCAAATATCCCGCAATGTCTTAGTGCTGCTTGCTTGACAATACAGGACCTGTCCCTGACCAACACGGTAAGATCAGAGCTTGAAAATGGATAGAAGGGGATATTACATTCCAAATTTTCTCTTACCTTTGAAAGAAAAGAGTGTGTGGTTTTTTTTTTTCCTTCCCCCCACCAATCCAAGATTATTTGTACAACTATGCTGAAAACTATCATCCGGGCAAGTTACATTATTCACAAGATAGAAGTGATACTTTTCCAGAGTATTGTAGGACAGTAGGCTTTCATCTGCAGCCTGCTCTTTTTTTCTAGAGTCCACACAAAACCCAGCCATCACCAAGTTCTGTGAAGAGTGCCTCAGCATTGTGTACAAGACACACTGAAGGAGAAGCAATTGCTTCTGCTTACCCAGGGAATATGCCAGGCTTTACAGGATAAAACCATGTAATATGATAACAATACAGATTACCCAAGACAGTAACTTTGATGGATTCTATTAATCTCTTTGGGATGCTAATGTTTGAATCTGACCGTGACAGTCAAGTTTAGGCATGTTATACAGCAAAGTTTTATTCGGAGTCCCCCTAACTGAACACATACACGCAAGAAAGATGCACCATGGACTTGCTACAGCTTCTCTGTCCCTTCCCCAGCTGCAAATCTTGGTCCCACGCTTCTACTGCAAAGTCCTCAGCAAGAAAGAATACCCCTTGGCCCGAGAGTAAAATAGCTGTCAGGAAGCAAAGCCCTTTTGAAAGGATTTTAAGGATCTGGAATTTGCTGCCAAATCTTGGATTGAACCTACCAACATCAATACATGCATGCATTGAAAAGCAGAAAGGTCCTCTAAATGTGGTCATGCATATGGATGCAAATGGCTATTAGCAGACAGCAACCAGAGAGCAGTCTGTTTTGGTTTTTCTCTTCATGATGTTCTTCAAGCCATACCTGCTGGCAGTGTAATTTCTTACAGCATCATCAGTGTAAATGTATCTGTACCGAGCTGCACTGAGAATTGTGTTTTATTTCAACAGTTTCTAAGGGCAAAGAGATGGATTGTCTTGATGTTTTGAACAGAAGCTTATTGGAAACCTGCAAAAGCAAGCCTTTTAGTAGATGTTATTTGGCTCTATGATACAATGTTTCCACGTCTCACAACGCTTCTACCTTAAATTAACCTGAATATCCAAAGTTTTAATTGCTTCTGATAAGTTATTGTAACTGTTATTAGGACTTATTTTGGCTGCTTTGCTTGTGTGGAGCAGTGTGTCACTCCAAGAATACCTGAAGTGATTTGAAAAGGTTTGCTGATGTACCACGTTTGGAAAGTCATGCTACTGAATATCCCTGCATCTGTGCAGTGAATTTTTAAGACCTTTTTAAAAACCCAAATAGCTGAAAACAAGCAAACAAACAAACAAACAAAACCATCACATGTATACCAGATCTGGGTCTTGCTCCCCTTCTGCATTCTTCAAAGAGAAGTGATTGGGTAAACTGAGTGCAAAATGAATGAACTATAGTTTTGCTTTGGTCTCACCTTAATTGGCTTTGTCTGTGTGCAAGATGACAGAGAAGGTTTGAGTCATTCAGACTTGTCACTTCTATAATTAAAAAGAACTGTTACCAAAAGAGTAGATTCATCGTTCAGGCTGGGATTGAATTACAGAGCATGTTTAATTATCAGCCCTTCTTTCTAGTTATTTTAATGTATTATTAATTCAGTTACTCAAAATATCCTTTTCGTTTACAGCCATTGATGGAATAAAATGTGACACAATTTGTTTTCTTTTCTCCTAAGCAGATGATGTACTCTAACAAGAGCAGGTCGACATGACCTTAGCTGTAGTTATATCACATGATAACTACAATAGGGCCTTATCAGAATCTCCTACTCTTTTATGTGTTTGAAAACTCCAAAAAAGAAATTAATCTGTCTGAATGGACCTTAACCCTTGATAGCAAAACAATAAAAATACAAATGTAGTTATGAATTGCTAGATAATACGTGTCTGGGATTCTTCCTAGCTGAAGTTGTACATAGGAGGAAAAAACTGTCTTCAGCAAAAGCAAGATGAGAAATAAATGCAAGCTGGCAGTTGTTTGAGTAATCATATGACTTTCAAACTACGTAAATGTTAGTACTTAATTATCTTGTTGCCATTCAAATTTTTTTCTTTGTTTTTTTCTTCTTTTTTTTTTATGATAATGTGCTTTGAGCAGTCTTTTGAACTGTGATCCATTTCCAGTCCTTGCTGTTTTTTTGAATTTTAATATTTACAACTGCCACAGGCAATCTTAGTATATAACTTGACTAAAATCTCACCTGGTGTAAATCAGTAGGACTGTCTTACTATGAAACCCAATTTTTTATTCCAGCCAAAGGGTCTGAAATTAGAGATGGACACACCTAATTTGGAAATGGTTTCCTGGCACCAGCCCCACAGATAAAATTGCTGTCTTTAGATCCAGGGCCTGACTATTTTTTTTATACCCCCTGATGCAATGGAAAGCTGCACCTTATGGAGATGTCGATGACCATGAGTAACACCTGCTCTGAATGCAGCATTTGGGGAATTATTAATTTTTGGTTAAGCACTGGCAATTTTTTATGTGCTGTTGATAAAGATATAGTACATTAGTCTGCACCCCAAAGATTTTGCAGTCAGATGGCTGAATAATTTAACTGTCCTTGAAGACCTGGAGAATTATCTCAGCTTAGGAGCTAACTTCCTGCCCCCCCTCACTGACTGCTGTTGATATTACCCATCTCACTGAGAAAGAATAGTATACACCCAATGCACCCATAGGTCCCCTTTCTTTCTAATTTTGATGGAGTAGTTGAACACCGACATATCTAATCATTCACCCTTGCTTACTCACAGGGTGAGTACAGTATTCAGCTGATTTAGGTGTGCAAAGGATAGAGTCCAGATTTACAAAGATACAGAGAGAGCTCTGCGGTAGCCACACAAAAAAGCATCTTGGTAGATCAGATGTAGGCCTATAAATCTCAGGTAAAAGATGCTGGTGTTAGATGGCGCGGTGTGCATTGGCTCACAGTATTTACTAAGAGCCTATAAAACTTGTAGCATTCTGTTGGTACTTGAAATGAGCTAAAACTATGCATGGCTTTTTAGTATAGTCACAAGCAATGCTCTTTGGAACCACACAAAACAGCAGGTGTCTCTTACCAAATATCTGCCATTTTCAAGTGTCCAAGCAATAAATCTACTGCAATACGAAATGTCTTATTTTGTCATTACCCTTCATGCAGATCAGCACATATTCAGGGAGACCACTGACCTGAGTGAGAACTATTTGGTGTGAGAGGTCAAAAATCTATCCCAAAATGAATATGGCTTGGACACTGCCAGTTTTGTAGACCAATATTACTACTTGTTATTCCTGACATGTTTTTCAAAATTAGTCTCACTATAGTATTCACAACTCTGTGATCTGTGATCAGAACCCCATCCTGTAGCACTACTTGAGATACCCAAGAATATTCAAGAGTTCCTTGCAGGATTGGCACATATAAGAGAAGACCTACAGGAAGAAGATTTGCATCTTTCTGGAGTGGTAGATGGTAGCTGGAAGCCAAGAAGGATGACACCAGGCAACCCTAGGAAATGTTAGAGAGCAGTGGATTCTAATTTTCTTTTGAGACCTCAATGTGTTATTAATCTTGTCTTTGACTCTACACATTTGGGGAAGATGAAGGATTTAAAGTGACTGATTTTGTTTTCTCAGCTCTGAAGAAAATACTGCAATAGGTTCTTTTATAAAGCTGCTACTAGGGTCTCTTCCTAATACAGAGTCTAAGAATTTTTTTTTTTTTTTTAATATGCCATGTTTGGTCTTGAAGAACTTTAAAGATGGTGCTCTTGAAAAAGAAAAGGAGGAGCTAGAAAAATAGATAAGTGTTATTATGAGAATTACTGATGAATTTCCTCTTTATTCTACCTTCTGGAGAATGTACTCACAAGACTGCCCTATTTCAACTGATGACCTGAAACATAGGCTTTCAGGTATATGGAGGTACAATGGAACAAGAGAAAGAATGGGAGAGAATAGCCTAGGTATAAAATATCAGTCACACCTAGCCAGTGACTAGCAAAGCCTGCAATGACTGTTCAGTGAAGCCTCACAACTTCAGGAGTCCCATGGCCAGAAAGACGACTTCTATCCTAGTATCCTGGGACTGAGGCTAACTAGCACAGGATGACCTGTCCATATTACTATACTCTCATTACTATACTCTCAAAGTAGGATGGCTGCATTTACACTGGTCTGTGAGATATGGTAGCCCATAACACAAACTGTCCCACACTAACCCTCAGAATTTGACAGTGTAAGCTGGCCCAGAACAAAATCAAACCACGTTGATCACAAGCCACACCTGATCTCCTTCTATCACAAGGTGATTCACTTAGTGGAGGAGGGAAAAGTTGTGGATGTTGTTTACTTGGACTTCAGTAAAGCCTTTGACATGGTTTCCCACAGCATTCTCCTGGAGAAACTGGCTGCTCATGGCTTGGATGGGTGTACTATTCGCTGGGTAAAAAACTGGCTGGATGGCTGTGCCCAGAGTGTGGTGGTGAATGGAGTTAAAGCCATTGGCAGCCGGTTACAAGTGGTGTTCCCCAGGGCTCATTACTGGGGCTGGTTCTCTTTAATATCTTTATCAATGACCTGGATGAGGGGATCGAGTGCACCCTTAGTAAGTTTGCAGATGACACTAAGTAAGGAGGGAGTGTCAATCTGCTTGACGGTAGAATGGCTCTACAGAGGGATCTGGACAGGCTGGATCAATGGGCTGAGGCCAATGGCATGAAGTTCAACAAGGCCAAGTGCCAGGTCCTGCACTTGGGTCACAACAACCCCATGCAGTGCTACAGGCTTCGGGAGGAATGGCTGGAAAGCTGCCTGGCGGAGAAGGACCTGGGCGTATTGGTTGACAGCCGGCTGGGTATGAGCCAGCAATGTGCCCAGGTGGCCAAGAAAGACAATGGCATCCTGGCCTGTATCAGGAATAGTGTGGTGAGCAGGACTAGGGAAGTGATCATTCCCCGTACTTGGCAGTGGTAAGGCCCCACCTCGAGTACTGTGTTCAGTTTTGGGCCCCTCACTACGAGAAAGTCATTGAAGTGCTGAAGCGTGTCCAGAGAAGGGCAACAAAGCTGGTGAGGGGTCTGAAGCACAAGTCTTAGGAGAAGTGACTGAGGGAACTGGGATTGTTTAGACTGGAGAAAAGGAGGCTGAGGGGAGATCTTATCGCTCTCTACAACTCCCTGAAAGGAGGTTGTAGAGAGGTAGGAGTCGACCTCTTCCCACTAGTAACTAATGATAGGACAAGGGGAAATGGCCTCAAGTTATGCCAGGGGAGGTTTAGAATGAATATCAAGAAAAACTTCTTCACATAAAGGGTTGTTAAGCATTGGAACAGACTGCTCAGGGAAGTGGCCGAGTCACCATCCCTGGAGGTGCTTAAAAGACGGGTAGATGTGGTGCTTATGGACATGGTTTAGTGGTGCTTTTGGCAGTGTTAGGTTGATGGTTGGACTTGACGATCTTCAAGGTCCCTTCCAACCTAGACAATTCTATGATTCTATGAATCAAACTATTTAACTTTATAGGCAATTGAGTTTCAGTGCCCAGGCACTACTTAAATTACTAATCTAGATATAGCCAAAGAGAATCATTGAATAAAATTATGTGTAGGGTTTTTTGCGCATGTTTTTTCAAAAATCTAAGCATTTTTAATCCACAACACAGTACTGGTATAACTTCTCAGTAAAATACAAACCAAATTGGTCATGCTTTGTGATTTTCATGCATTGAAATCCAGTACTTTTTTTGCTATAGCAATAAAAAGTAGAAAAAAGAATCCCAGTAAAACTGGCTGTATTTCAGCAAGTGCATATGCTTTACATATAAATCTACAAAGCAAAGCTGTCGTTTCCTAGTGTAAAATCTCTTTATTTCTTCATTATGCACCACTGAGCCCTCATTCATTGAAGAGCAAGCAAAAGATCACCCTCAAGCCTCAAACAGGAAAATATTTAAGATCTGAGACATCTTACAGACGGTCTTGAAGACTCGGATACTTCCTTTGCATTTATTAGAATGGAGAGCAGCTCTGCATTGCTAGGTTATTGTTGAGCTGAGCTGATGTTAATGATTTATGCTGTTCCTTACACCATGTAAGCTACTAAACAATTTAAGAAAAAAAAAAAAAAAAAGAAGCAGCAATTCCTTAATGCTTAAATATTTTTTTTTGCATTGAGTCCAGCTTTGAATAAGGAAGGGCTGAAATGAGAATAAGAGAGAAAAAAATAACTCTTGTGAAGTCCAGAAGATTTTGAATTAAAGATTCTCTTTGGGAATAAATTTGAGATTAGTATTTAAATGCCAAGTGCTGCATCCTTTTAAACACTCAGTCTTAAGCAACTGGTTTAATCAGATATACCACCATATCCACTGAGTCCACTCAGGCAACAATGCTTGCTTTCTTCCAGTTTGTCTGACTGTGCCTCTTGTTCTCATGCTGCCATTCAACTGCCTTTTCTTCATCCTCCTCAGTTAACTGTAAACTGTTGATATTTTAAATAAAAGTTGATTCTCTGTAATTGCCACTTTATATTAAGCCCAGCAACTGACTCAATACCCAGCCAAGGTCCAGAGACAGCCCTGCCCCCAACTTGGCAGGTTATTTTCTGCATTTGTTATGTTGAAGGAAGTAGACTGTCTTACTTCTCTGTTTTGCAGAAAATATCTAGACAAAAGCTCACTTTGCCAGCTTTATTCCTTTCCTAGCTGTCCATTTCTCTGTGTGCATCAACACGATCAGACACATCAACACGATGGACATTTCAGTAGAACTTGTTTTCCGCATACACAACTCAGCCAGCTTACATGTAACACTGGCAAAGTGATGGCTGCCTTCCCAAGATGGCTGAGGTGGAGACATGACAGGACTTTCACTTCTGTCAAAGGAAAAGAGGAAAATATCTACACTTACAGTACTTTGGTTCTTAAAAAGATATGGAAGCTGTTAGCGTGCCTGTGCCACTGAGACCCCAGGGCAGCGTACCCACTGCAATATAAACCCTGGGGAAAAATACAGGAGGACTGTTTGGAGATGCTGATGAATGTTATGGTGTGAAAATTCAGTCATAAGAACTAATGACTGTCTCACTGACAGTAAAATTCTGAAATTTAAGGGCATTATTTCAAGTTTATTACAGAAGACCCAAACAATAAATTATTACCCCTAGTTTTTAGAATGAGCATCTCTCTTCCTGATAAATGAATAGCTCTTTGAGGTTTATGCACCTTTTCATACTTATCATTATAGCAGGGGTCATAAAAAGGGATTGCAGCGGCAGTGTGCTTTAGTTGTTAAATATATATATATATTTTAAAAAGCCTTGTACAATTCTGTGTGCACTTACTTTTTAGGGGGAAAAATGTCATTCTTATACACAGCTTCACTACCTATGTAAACTATGGATCACCTGCTCTTCCAGTTCATGTGGACCTAGTTTCCCTGATACAAAAGAAACAATTCTAACCTATGGCAGCTGAGGATCTGGACTAGTCCATTTGATCCATGAAGTAATGAATTTCTTATTGTTCAGGGGCTGTATTTGTTTCTGGTTTTGCATCACAGTCTTTGGAACCCTCCATGTTTACCGCTGGCCTCTCTTTTGTCTTCCCTTTAGTCTCTGGCCTTTCAGTTCTGCTTCCTATAGTAATACAAGTCTTTATGTCATTGAAAATTAACAATACCAAAGCAGTGCCCTGCCAGAGCAAAGCAGATCAATGACCCAGGAGCAGCATGTTCCAGCTCAATGGTGCACAAGTCATTTTAACTTCCACTCTCCAGTGCTCAGCCTCCAAAGGAGCAACCCTTTTGCCCGGTATATTAACTTCTGGAAACTCCTTGTTAATCACTGTGGCTGCAGTTCCTGCTCTGAATTTTCTGCTAAGACCTGAGTGCAGCTTCTCATCAGGCTAAAACACTTTTCTTTTGCCTTTCTTTCCATCTCATTGTGTGCTGTCAGTGAGATTAGCAGCATTGCTGTGGTGTTCTGTATAGTGGTACTGTGATGTAGTGCTGACAGTTATGTTTACCTTAGGAAAACCAGACTAACTATTGGAAAATAAGAATTCTTATGAAGTGAAGCGACACTGCTTTACTAATAGAACAAATCTTATATTACCAAAAAAAAAAAAAAAAGAAAAAGAAAAAGAAAAAGAAAAAAAAAAGCCATATATACAATGGTCTCCAAAATATGTAGAAAAATAGCATCATCTGAGAGAATAGTATTGTCAAATTTTTTCTTTCCTGGCCTTCTTAGAAAGAATAGAGTCTTCAAATTCATTATTAGATGGATGGCATATCTAAAAGCAGTAGTCAAAATTCTGCATGCAGACCTGAACTAGAACGTATTGATGGGGCTAAGATCATAGTGATCCCTGGACTTAGAGGGTGCCGAATCTTCCCATGACTTTGGAATTACCACGTAGCAGTTTGGCACAGGGGTTCAGAGGACACTTGGTTTGGAGCTGCGCCTTCCTTTGTATTCAGCCCTGAAGTCTGACTCCTTTCATCAGGACTTCATGGATTTGTGGGGTGTGAATGCAGAAGCAGTTTAACCACCAAGGCAAGAACTTTTCAGCTCAGATATTTCAAACTGTATTTTTGCCTACAAAAAAGGAAGTTATTATAGATTTGGTCTAGGGAGACGTCTCAACCTTTTTCTCAAAAAAAAAATGTCTTTTTGTGATACTGGTGGGATTTATCATCGCAAGAAGTAACAACTGAGGCTCTAGAGAAAGATTTAATGCTGTTTCATGGAGGATTTGTATATTTTGAAATTTGATCTTCCTCCAAGTCAGAAGGAAAACAAGAGTATTTAAGTTTTTATGAAAGAAAAGGGAAACTTAATGCCAGGAGAGTCTGTTAAAGCTCTGGCATCTCCCTTCCAAAGCTGACCCGCAAGAAATGGGACAGCTTTCCGCAACGTCTTTACTGAGCTGGAATATTCATCTCAAGCATTAATAAAATAACAAGATAAGAGAATTCCAAGGGGGAAAAGTTGTCTATAGGAATTTATTGACCACAGTGTGAACACAGCTTTTCACTGAAATCACAAGATACTAACTCTTTTCCTCAAGGGAAATTAGAGCTTTTCACACATTCTTCACTGGGGTGCTGAAAGAGGCAGGAGAAACAGAGGACTATCACATTTATAAATAGCTGAATTGGAAAAAAGACAAGTCACAACAACACATAGTTTAGAGACATGTTATCCTTCTTTCACTGTAGTGGCCTCATTTCCAGCCACGGACGCTCGGTCTGAATGGCCAGGCAGCCATGGTGTGGCGTGTGGCACGAGGCCATGGTTGTCACACTGGTCCTCACCAGCCTCACTGTCCCAGGAAACCTCGGTCAAATTTATTGTCATAGTATAAAGCAGCCGTATTGTTTTACCAGGATGCAGAGCTTTTACAATAGATTTCTCTCAGGATCTCTTTCCGTCCAGTGTGGAGGTGGCTGTGGGGCCACAGGGTGGTGCGATGCCCTCCCTCCCTAACCAGCCCCATCCTGCAGCCCCCAGTGAGGTGAGCTGGGCAGGGCCAGGGACCATGACCGTGACCAAGGCTGGCCACAGCCCGGCCATACCCTGGCCTGGGGGAAGACCTGAAGCAGGCCTGGGCCCGAGGGCAAGGCCCCAGAGCTGGCGGCAGCCCCCAAGGAGGTCTCTCCCCAGCTACTCCCTCACAACTGCTGGGGCCATGGTGGAGGCTGCACCCGCCACTGCAGGGCCGCATCACAGGGCACCACGGGGAGAAGGGCCTGCACAAAGGCAACACCCCAGCGTTGTTGCAATATTTCTCCTTTCAGCTGCTACACTGGCTCTAACGGGGGTCTTAAATCCCCTGGTGAGGACCAACCGGTCAGAGTGGGGATGTCTCCTGTCACCACGGCTGTATCGCTGACAGAGCCAGGTGGGGTTCAGGGCAGGGGCAGCTGATGGCAGCTTTCACTAACATGGTGCACACCGAGCTTCCCGGTGCAGGCCAGGGCAGCAGCCCTTGTCCCGTCTGAGCAGCAGCAAGCTGGCGGGAGCGGGGTTGGTTTGGGCACCCCCGGGGTTGGGCCACCAGCAGGAGCAGGGTGTCTGCCATGCCTGGGTGAGCCCAGTGGCACCTCCCCTCACAGCTGTGAAAAGGGACTGGGTCTGCCCTGCCCTGGGGACAGTCTTCCAGTGCCCCTGGAAACGCCGCAGCCCATGGCGGTTCCTGTGGAGAAACCACAAAACCCACCGAGGACAAAGGAATCCATCATTAGCTTCAGACTGAGAATAAATAATACTAATAATATGTAAAGAGCATCAGCTGGATGTGGAAACGAACTGTCGCTTCACTGTGAAAGATGCTCTTGCATATCCAAGAACATAATTCACAACAATATCCTTAAAAAGATAGCAAGAATTTAAATGCATGTGTATGCTTGGGTATTTAATGCACCATGCAGGCATCATATTTCTTTCATATTCTAAACACAAATCATAGCATCTTCTTTAATGAGCAGAGATCCATGGCAATGATGAATTTTTATGGCAAATAGCACTACTGTGCCATGCTTCTTCATTAAAGCCCTGATTCAGCAAAGCATTTAAGCATATGCTTAACTTTAAGCATGTGAGTAATCCCCAAAGTTTCTGGTGCTGTGTACATGCTTAATATTCACTAGATCCATAAGGCATTTGCTTGAATTGGGTCATACATATCATATATAACAACCCTGTATGTACAGGATATCCTGCCTAAAACAACTGGTTAAAATGTTAGATGCTTCATTATCTCTGCATTAATAATTTTAATTTTCGCTGCCTCTTTGATTTGTGAAGAGTGAATGTGTATGCACACATGAACTCAGGACCTGAAAAAATTATGAAGGTAAAAAAAATAAAGGCACATTGTGGGTTTGGGACATCTATAATAAACCTGAGCTTCATCAGCATTTCTAAGTTTTTTAACCAAGAAATATTGATTCATGTTTATTATATTTTATGGCACTTTACAACAATTTATAACACTTACATTAAGGAATAGATGGGCCGGGATAAAAGCCAATATGGGTATGAAAAAGATGAAGTGCTGTCAGGAATAGCAACTTTCAAGTATCAGGTACAGCCTTTGTTTTCACACTTTATCTCAGCTATTTAATATATGGTGATTAATGATTAATCATAATTAATTTTAAAATACAAATGCTAGAAAAAGACATGCTGTAGAATGGTCACCTGAAGAACGTCTTTGCAATGATATTGTTTCAATATAAAGCCAAATGTCAAATGTCCTCTAGGCATCTGTAACAAAAGAATAAAGCCGTAATGATTATTGTGCAGAAACACTGTTGAAAATGTTCAAGAAACAATGAGCTTAGATTTCAAAGATGAACTAACCACTTTTTTTTTTTTTTCCATCAGAGCTGATCATCTTAGAAATCAAGAGAAATTAGTTAGAAAATCAGTTTTGTGCACAAAATCCCTTGTTGCTATGTTACCATAGATATTTATATAAGAAAAAGTCTCCAAATGTGAGCCAAAAATCATGTAAATATTCATAAGCCAGGTAAAACAAAGAAGTAACTAGGAATATGTGGAGTCTTCACCAGGGGTTTTCTTTGCACTGTACAATTATCTAGTCCAGCTGCTCTAGAACCAGCAGACCCATTCATTTCTGAGCTAAATGATGGGGTTTTCTTCTTCTGCCATCCAAGCTGGCAGATGTGGTCCAGGTTCTCAGGAGTTCTGGAAGTGCTGAAAGATACTGTGAAACTGAAATACAGTTGAGGCTGCTTTGTAAGTCTGCCCAAGGCACAACAAATTGAAGAAAATGGAAGGTATAGACAATATTTTAAAAATAGATGTAGTACATCGATGTCTAATTTTGTGTGCTTCTACTATCCTCCATTCTTAAATGGAGAACTCACTGCCTGTGAGAAAGGCACTGTGATAATCCCAAGGTAATAAGACAGCAAAGAAACATATTTGCTGTTACAGTTTGGAATAGTAGATTTGTTACTGCAGATGTTAGAAAAAGCTTGTAAATGGTGAGAGTCCCAATCTGTAGTATACGAAGCCTGTTCCTCATTTCCCAAGGCTGCTAAATTCATTCTTCGACATATCTTGATTTGCTCTCTTTAGGGACACTGGATTTTTCCTTTGAGCTTTGCCCATCTATTCGTCCCTTTTCTGTGGCCACCTTGTGCCCTTTCTTCATCCTTGCACACCTTTCTGGAGGCCCGTAGGGAAAAGATATGAATGTCAGGCATTTTCCAATGTGGAAAATGCTAAATGAACTGTACCCTTATAGGCTTGTTACCCTGTGAAGGCAGCCTGTGCTGTAAGTATGTAAATGTACAACAAAATGATAAAGAAATTGTGTACATTTTGCTCACGTGATTCATTAGTTTGGCAGCATATATTCTGGGAGCATGCTATATTTTCAGTGTCATCAGACATGAAATGACGTTGTGCTTTGAACTAATGCATGAGATTGGTACAGTGATAGAAAATCAGCTGAACACAACAAATGTAAAATAGAAGACAGAGGATCCAGTAAAAGAGAAGACTTGAGATCCACTAATAGCCGTCTGACAAGGGGAGCTGTGTGGATTGTCTTTTGATGGAAACTGAAGAGTGTCCTTTGTGACGCTACAGTGCCCAGCTCTCTATTTCCTCACCTTTCTGTTGTCCTAGTCATCACTGCAATAATTTTAGCTAGTGAGGGCATTTCATGTCGTCTTCTTAGTTGTGATGATGGCTGGGACCTAATGTTTAGCAAGGTGTATGAGCAAATATCTGTCACACAATCTATAACAGCACAAAGTGTAACTTAAGCAGAGACATCTCACACATTCTACACGATCAATCAGGAGTATATAAATACCAACATATAAAATCTAGCTTTTATGCTTGAAGGTATTGCCAAAACGTGGCTTTAAAATTACTATTGCAAAGCAAGTTTGGGTCCTAGTCCTCCTGCCTGATCATGGTACACAGGAGTCTTGCATCTGTTCACGGGTTTTATTCTTTTTTCTCAGTCACAGCACTTCAGTGGTCCACCTACACGGAGCAGAATGTAAGACTGGGGCCCAAATTTATGCACCATCTGCCCTTGGTCGTGCATGCCAACTTTTGTAAAAATCAATCACTTTATCTCTCTGAAGAGCTCCCACATGAAAAATGCCCTGATGTAAGTTCAAAACTTACAATGCAATATTATTTTTTAAAAAATATCTGTTTTTCCTGGGTTTTTTTTGCTTGTACTAATATTCAGTATGACATTATTTTGGGTGGAAGATGGCAACTCAGCCTGAGGCATGACAAAATAGCCAGAAACACACCACCTGCTGTGCCCCATTGCTTTAATATTGTACTGTTTAATAAGAAAATGACCCCAAGTGCCTGGATGACAACTCCAAAATGGACCATAAATATTCTGTACGTAAGGAAAAGCTGAAAGCTAAAGTACACTGCATAATATTGCTATGGTGCAAAAGGGAATAGGAATACATTCAATTTGCCTAAGTATCTAGCAGTGACAGCCACTAACATTTGTTTAGGAGAAACACCAAGTGGATGTCTGTTTGTTAATAAATGAATGAAAAGAAATATGGATTACTGTGCAAATGGACATTAGAGGAGCACAGATTTTTGTTTGATGTATAAGACACATAAAGAATCCAGTTCTGGGCACTGCTAAGCGATTCTTGCAAAATGCTGAGCCTCTGCTAATTTCAGTAGGAGTTGAGCAAACTCAGCACCTGGCAAGGATGGGTCTATCTATATTTAAATATGGAATGAACACTCATCCAAGTGGATTCACTTATGATAAACTGATGCAGCCTAGAAATTACATGTTTGGTTAAATTGGGGTAATCACAAAGAGAGAGACGCTCAAATAAGCAGTGATAATTGGTACAACAATGTCTGTTTCCTCCTTCTGATCTTGGGCCCTCCCTGAGGATTCTCTCCTACCCTGCATTAATTAAGAGAAACCATGTGACATTTCTTGCAGCCTTTGACACCAGGACGACCTTTCCCTAGGTTGCTCATGAACTCCTGCTGACATCAAACACGCTTTTTACTGTACAGGACCCTTTATCCACCAGACATTCATAAACAATACTGAATAATATTCCCAACCAATTATTAAAATGCACAAAATAAAGTTATGCTGTTATGATAGAGGACTGAATAGTTCATAGGAAATAATTTGTTTGACAAACAGGAGCTTTATTTCAGTGATCCAAGCACTTTTTAAAAAACATGTTCCTCTCTTGAAATCATGCATTCAGTTGCTGCAAATAAGTATTGGTTGTTAGATTACTCTCAAGACATCTGTCATGAGCGTGTGGCATTTAAACCTGCTGCACAGAAGGGCCAGGGGTCCCAGTTTTGCTTCCTGAGTGGATATGTTTAACTCTTTTGAATCTAGCTCAATGTGTAAAAGTAGGTTCACTTTATTGTTCCTTCATACTTTCTAAAATATTTGAAAAACTTTAAAAATAATCATTTCAGATTTTGCTAAGCTGTTAGGGCACTTGTCTCCTAGAACATTAAGGGAAATTAAATACAGAAAGAGCACAGATGTAGTCAAGACAGATGGAACATTTATCTTTTTTCCCACTTATCTGCAGAGCAGCTTCTGACGTGTTCACCTCTGTTTAATCAGTCACATTCTCAACATTTTATTACTTCGAGAGTTTGAAACAGCACGGTGTTGCATGTTGGGAGATATTCCCAGAACTTTAAACTTCCACCAAAATTACAAGAGGAATTTCTGTAATTTGCCAAAAAATAAAACCCTAACCAACCAACAACCCAGCAGCTGAGAAAAAGCAAATATGTGTGTAACTGCATACCTAAGTACTCCCTCGGAGTATCTGTATAGCCAGCAAACACAAGGCACTGGCATCTGCTGTGGGAACATGAGACCTTAGCGTGGGCAAACTGGAACGGGCCATGTGAGGCCGAAGTTCATGTTGCTTGTGCTGGTGACTCTCTGTGAGACACCTTGACTCCAGGTTATCTCTGAAAGGTACACACGCTGTTTGGCACATGTTCCTAGTATGCCAGAGATTAAAAAATAAAGGGTGGCGAGAGAGGCAGCATTAAGCTACCCCCAAGTATACCCTCTTTGAAAATATATGTCTTCTGGCTCTATGTAGAAAATGTCCTGCCTGGTAATGGGTGGCATCACAGAGAGAAGCAGCACTAAATACCTGTTAATAAAACAGGAATAAAAGCAGTCAGTTAAGACGTTGCCACTTCTGACTGACTTTGCTTTTAATTCTGTACATGCCGGCCCCTGCAACAAACAGCTTTCCATAAACTGTAGTTTATCCTGATGAAACTCCTCCCTACAGTGATTTGCAGTGCATTTACGGTGCAATTATCTTTCCCTGTCATTCTTGTTTGTGCAAGCTGAGTGTGTCAAGTAAAGTAAGTGTGTTTAAGTAAAGCCAGAGAGGAACATGGGTAAGGCTGGGGTCAGTTCCAGCTCCCAGGGATCTTTCCAATATCCTCCGAGCTCTGCCTTGGAGCCATCCTCAATGTGGCTCCTGCAATGCTGTAACGCAGAGCCTCATTGTAAGAGAACTTTATGCCATGCTGTCGCAGGGAGGAGTAGGTACATTACAGCTCTGCACAAATATGCAAGTGTAGGAATGTCCCGCTGGCTGTCAAAGGACAGAGGTCCCAACTGGAACATGGGGTAGCCCTGGGTCACAGTCTGGACTCTTGCCCTCACAGACAGTGCTGCTGAGGAAGGCACATGAGTCTGCGTAGCTGTGGGGCCCCAGTTAGAACAACAGTGTCCAAAACACCGAGAGAAAATATCCGCTGCGATCATGTCTACATGTGTTTGATTAAGTTCTGTTCCATGCCATATCTTTCCTAAAATCATTTCACTATCACATTCTCTGATGTTCAATTTTATGTTGCTTGTACTGTAAATATTTTCTGGCATATCAGGCTGTTTGGGTGAGTCACTGTAACAGAATGGCTATGCCACAGGGAACTAATATCCCTTTTGCAGTGTATTGTTGTTCTAGTGAATGCACCAGGAGAAGAAACTTGTGTGGGTGGTATCTGGATCGCCCTTTTACCTCTGTTTTCTCCTCTGTGGGCTTTGCTCCTGGTGTACGGCATTCCAGATGTGGGCATGATTCTTCCTCATTGCACACCTGCTTGCTTGAATATAGCTGCTTTATTTTAACATCATTTGTATGTACTCTCACTTGATCCTCATTCAGCTTGCCTTTAACAACTCCAGTACACGCAGACTCTTCTGTGTCAGTGCCTTTCATCCCAAATAACTCCCCCTTCTCTATTGGTATTTTTTTCTCTCTTTCTCTTAGTAGGACATGGCAGATCACTTGTGTTAGGAGATAACTCCTCTACTTCCATTACTACATGGTATAAAGCCTGTTCAACAAGCCCTTTCTAGATTCGAACATAGATAGCTGGTATCTCCATCTTTGCTGGAAATCAACTGACACAAACAAATTCTCAAAGGAAGATGTTAATGAGATTTGAGCTGAAAGGATCTTCTTTGGACCTATGCACCTTTGTTGGTATGTGTTGTCACAAAAGCTGTATGGTCACAAAGAGCCATTGATGAGCCTGGTACAAACATTTGATCACCTATTTTACTGTTATCTGCATTCTCAGGGGTTAAAAACCCCATTGTCTTGGCCATTTTAAAATTACACAAGTACAAAAAAGTACATGCTGAGTTGTTTAAAAGCATTCTTTTTAAATCATATATAAATTAAAAGCTGCTTAATTTAAAAATGTATCTTTGGCTGAGGTACTTAATGTTGAAAAGTGGTTACTCAGCATGTAAAGTACTATAAGTACTTTTCATAAGAACTTTTATGACATAACACATTTTTAAAAATGGTTATTTACACAATAGTTCCTCATGGCTTGCCACTATAGTTTATCAAATCAATAATCAATGTTCTTAAAAGTCACTTAATTCAAATTTATGTAATCCACATTATAAAAAAGATCAGGTAATGTATATTTACATCAGAAAGCTAAATAGCTCCTTTAAAACTGTTAAGGTGCCCTACTTGCAGTTTTGAGCACTTCTGTGAAGGATTTTTCCAAAGAAATTAATGCCACCAAACTTCACCAAGGTGGTGACAAGTCACCTCTGATGCTAACCGCTTTTGACAAGTTTTTGGAGGGGGGCGGGGTGGAGGGCAGGGTGTGACACAGATTTACCTTTAAGAATATGTCACATTGAGAGATGTGGCTTTATAGCTTTTTTGGTTTCCTCTAACTCTTCTGTACTGGAGTGCTGGGTCACAATTGCTGGGTTTTCAGTTGTATGGTTTCATGGACTGTGCTTTGTTCATCAACTGTTTTTTAATTAATGGTAAGAGTGCCTACTGCCCAACTAGGTATTCTTTGAAGTTTTAAATTAAAATACCTTAGATATTTGGCTTAATAACAGTTTCGTGCCTTAAAATTACAGACTTCATGTTTATACTACAAGCTCTGTCATGCTACAATTGAATATGCCCATTAGCATGAGTGGAGCAGGATCTTACTTCAAGAGAGGTTCTTTTCCTACTAAAGGCTTGATCCTTAAATCTGCAGTCATGAGAGAGCAATCCCATTTCATTTTAGTGGGTTTGAGTAGGTGCCTAATGATAATTGTGGGGACACTGAAGGGTCAAGTCTTATTTTGGTTGCTGTTTAAATGTCAGCACTTGTCAAGAGTTATCACAGAAGTATTAGGGACCTGTACTTCTTTTTTGTTACAGCAAGGATACCATATATTACACATGATGATGGTTAGCAAATGTTGACTTCTGCTCTATCCTTTGAAATGTTTATTGAGGTCTGAGACTGTAGGCACCTAACAGTTCATTTAAATGTGCAGCAGTCACAGCTGTGCCAATTTGATGTTTGCTGACATCGTGCTGTTGAGTTTTCAAATGTACAAAAATGAAGAGGGAAAACCAGAAAAAAGGCATGGGTTCTTTGTTTTGTTTTGTTTTGCCTTTTTTTCCCCCAATAGCAACTGCAATTGCCACTGTGGACAAGTCTATAGTGAACATGTTCAGGCATATACTGAGAAGCAGATCTTATACAGCCTTGGTAAGGTTTTCTGTTCAATTTAAGCTGAAGCCAGCTGTGCACAAAGAGGAAGAGGTGCCTTGTCTCAGCCCAGGCCCCGTGTCCCCACAGTTCACGTGGCTCTAGGAATGCTTTGGCCACAAAATGAGTTTGGTCAGCTGATCTGGCTGCAAACTGATTAGGGAAAGAGATATGTGCAAATGGTGAGAGAAGACAAAAGTGGGAAATGTTTTTGTAACAGAGATGCCCTTTTTGGGGACTGCTGAGAAAATGGAAGCAAGTTGTAAAAGCAGAGAGGGTAGAACAAAAAAAAGAGAAGGGAAGAGACACTGCTTGTTCTGTAGGGGAAGCTAAGTATAAGAAAGAGACCTTAACTTGCTGTTGATTCAGATTCAGGGATTACTACAGAAGGGTTAGGAAATGTAATCGATAATGTGCGCAAGTGCCATATTTTTATGTGTTTGTATGTTTCTTGAGTCAAATGAGGCAAACTGATGTAAGACACAATTGGAGTTTGGAACTCTTCAAAGGTCATATTTCTGTTTGTTTCTGTTACCACATGTCCCAGAAGGATGGACTATAAACCTGGTTTACCCTGGGTAAATATGGTTGTGGAGCCTAAAAATATATAAGCCCTGTAGTCCAGTTCTTCTGCAGGTGTTATAGGTCTGTACTAAGAATCACAACAATGAAGCAAAGGTGAAAGACAGTGAGGATGTAAAGAGAGGGTGAAAGAGAGTGATGCCACCAAATCAGGTTAAGACTACAGAGCATCTGAACCCCTTGCCCTGAAAGTACAGGTGGGGTTTGCCCCCTGATAGAAATCTTCCTAGGGAAGAGACTGGAGCTTTAAGAGGCAAAAAGAAAAAAAAAAAAAGATAAAGAAAAAAAAAAGAGAGAAAGCAAAAAAAAGAGAGAAAGAAAAAAAAAAAAAGAGAAAGAAAAAAAAAAAAGAACAAATCCCTGTCTTCAGGAAAGCTGTCTCCGAGTAGTGCTCAACACTGCTTGGATCCCACACTCTATACAGAGCAACTGTTTCCCCCATAGTCATTTATATAATTATAACCTTGCTTCTCCTTTCACCTTCAGAGTGGGAGGTTTTGTAATTCTTGCTAATTTCAGGCAGATCTCCCACTGTTTCATGAGGAACACTTTATATAACACAAGTATTTTTATGTGGCTAATGCTATGTTTGAAGTTTTCATGGATGATAGGATATTTTCTTTCCTTCAGTAGTTGAAATTAAACTAAAGATTTTGCACCACTCACAGTTTAAAAATTTGGCCATTTCAGGCAGCAGATGTGACAGGGCCTGGGCCTAGCAGGAGTTTTACTTGTGTCTTTTTTTAAGTTGACATTGGCTGGGTGGTCAGTGCTTCAACCAGTGAATTATTAAGCAGACCTCAGTTCCAACAAAGATAGTGGGACCTGAGAGACAGCTACAGTGTGTGTAGTGGCATGCAGCAGTTTAGTGTAGGTATGTTCAGGTTAGTTCCAATACCAGGGAAGCACAAGTGAATCAGTACACTCTCCTGATATTTCCGGGATAACGCTCAGCTGAGATGCATAACGTGTCTACAGTAACTTAGGTATCTCTACATAGTACGTCATATAAACTTACCTTCGGGTTCAAGTAGGACATGCTCAGCAAAGACAGGTTATATGTATGTATATATGTTTTCATTGTAAAAACAAATCGTAAGTGCTGATAGTTGTCCAGTTTTACTTCTTCATTACAATCAGGCTGTGGTTTCTTGTCTAGTTCTTTCCTTCTCCAGCAATGCTTTAAATCTTTTGCTTGTCTTCCCTGCTTTGGCTGAACTTTAAACAGCGTTTGAGCGAAAATGACATCCAGGAAATCCTTCTTTTGTGCTGCCAGTTCGCTAGGAGTTGAAACCAGCTTTCTGGTATGATATCAATAAAACCTGTAATTGGAGAAAAGGTACCGAAAATGACATTTTTACACTGTGAACAAAAAAAGATATGAAGAGGTAGGCAGAAAGTGCACTATGAATCACTGCAGGGGTGCAAACAAAATTCCTTAATGATAGAGTTCTCACTGACAAGTTCTGTTTGATTTTGCTTCTAGAGTTGTCTGTGCTAATGACAACCAACTCTGCTTGGGACTTATTTGCATAAAATATTGTACAGTACACACCGTGTACAAGTGGATGAGAGAAAGAAAGCGAGGCCACCCTGAGATTGTATCCCCATGACAACTCCATTTAATGAATTACTAGGAACCAAAAGAATATTGAACAATAAGTCCTTTCTGGTACAGATAGTGGAGCACCAGGGTGGACATTGTCACATGGCACTACTATGGTCAGCAGGGAAGAAAGATTTGAAGACAGACTCATGGCTGGGATTAGTCTGATTAAAAGCAGATATCTCCTTCCGAGTCACTCAACTTTGTCTCCACTTAGCAGTGGGAAAAACATGAGTCTTCATTTGGTCAGATGAATTTCCCATTAAAGAAAATCATAAGGGGAGCCTTTAGTGATTGGTTCAGATTTAAACACCTACACTGGAGATACTTGAAGTAAGGTGAGATAGTCTCTTAGTCCCCACTGTATATTCTCCACTATATTGGAAAATAACTACCCAAAAATTCAGAGGCAAAAAAGCTGTTTTGAACAAAAATAGGCACAAAAAAGTGTCATATTAGGTCAGTGGAATTGCTACACTAAGTCAGATCCTCCTTTCCCTCAGACTCCTGAAAATCTAAGTGAGAAAAGTTCCACCACTGTAGAACAGTGCATGTGAAGGCCCAGAAAATGAGAATGTCTATCTTTTTGGTTAATTTGCCTGTCACTGATTTACAACCAACTGTGAATTGGGATGTATTTATTTAATGGCTTAAATAATTTTAATCATTAATTTTACTTTAGATTGGAAATCCAATTCAACATCCACGTTACACTTCAAACTCAGAAGTAACTGGTTGCAAGGTTTTCTTCTAACACTTGACAGGTCAGATTCCCCAAGATGTTTGTACAAGTAGCTCTGTTGAGGCAAGTGGGTCTGCTGAAAATATTAGAAGCAAAGCTGACCTTGGTATGTAGCTATTTAAATTGCTAATGGTTGCTTAATGGACTGGTAGGCTACGTCTAAACTGTGAGATGTGGAACTGGCATCTTGCTGTGTATGGACTCCACATCAGGATGAAATCCAGGCATGCACCTTTCTGCCTCAGTCTGAACGGCAGCCTGGTGTCTGTTGGAAGAGGAGAGGGGGAGGTAGAAGCTGTGATGCTCTCTGACAGGTCCCTGGTGTAAATGACCTGGGGATGTGGACAGAAAATTGTATCATCTTGAAGGCTTCGTGGAATCGTAGGAATCATGCCTGTTGCGTTCAGTCTCCGTTCATGGTCATGTTGTAATAATTAAGTTGTTTTCATTAGACATCTGAATATGTAAAAGTTTCTTTTTTTTCTCAGACAGGCTAGTATATGTAGCACATACATATAGAAACTGCAGCAAGAGCACCTGAGAAGAGATGCAAGTATTTCATGAGTCATGAGTATTAAGTTCTGCCATAGACATCCACTGTTTTCTCTGGAGAAGGCTTGGAGTGCAGAAGGGGAGAAACTAAAGAAAAGTTTGTGCTGCTTGTGGGTTAAAGGAAGCATCTCAGTATTCAGGACTCTTGGGCTGCCAGTTTCCTTAAATGCTAAGTTAATAAGAAAAGGTTTGGACATTCTTTTTTTAAAGAGTAGTTAAGCCAGTAAATTGCAGGGCAATAATTGGTCCATAATCAGCAGGATTTTTCATGCTCTTTTTTTTATGCTCTATCAGCATAAATCAAAACAAGTAACCACAAGTGTAGCGTGAAGATTCCCCAACCTGGAGTTCATCCAGCACCTGCAAATGGAGTTCTGCAATTCCAGACTCCCTCTTCCTTTAGTCCATCCAGTACCCCATCTTACAAGAGAGCTTCTCTGCTAAGCACCCAGGTTGAGAGAGGGGAAAATGAAACTGATATTAACCCCTCATATTCAGACAATTGGGCAGTTTGTTCCTGTGCAACTAGTCTGGAAGCTATCATGTTGAAATACTGTTTATGAACTCTAAAGGAACTTATTTCAGTTGGATAATGGTTAATTTACAGCCAGAGCTTAAAAGGGCAGGAAAAGATAGCAGCACAATTGGGTTCCGTGCATGATGGGGAAAAATAAATATCTCACAGAAAGAGATATCTGAAATTCAGATCACATTGAGATGCAAAGAAAGCTGTGAAAAGCAGTAGGAGGGTGATTGTATTCCAATTAGATTTCTTCTGCTCATATAAAACAGTCTTGGACTGAAAGTTAATCATCTGATTTATGGATCTTGGGAGGAGTGAAACCCTATGAGCTCCTGAACAATGAGAGGCAAATGAGACAGAAGGGAAGAAAAATAGAAAATTTCTGAGACTGTGTTTCTGGGGAAAAACAAAGACAATAAAGTCTAAACATGCTCTTGGTTTAAAAATTTACCTTAGTGCTATCCTTTTAAACTCATGTTCTTGCCATACAAACAAGTTGTCTTTCTTGGCCAAAGCAGTCAAAAGCAACTCATGATTTCACGTGTCACATTTTTTTGTGCACGTGATAAATATACCTCCACAAGGTTTCTGCAAGACCTTCCAGAGTTATGTTGCTGTGGTGGTTTAGTTCATTTACGACTGGCCATAAGCAATGTGACATCTGATCTGGGTTTGGGTCATATGTAAAAGTGCACCTATTCCTTAGCTGAATCCTTTTAAAAGCATTCCATTTGCAAGTCATACGAAAATTGCTGTCAGCCAAAGGGGAATGGCAGGATTCATGTAACAGCCCTGCTTGGTGACAGGGTTTGGAGCACTGTCAGGTCAGTGACAGGAGGACTGCCTGGCACCAGCTAGTACCCACTTATATGCTGTTTTTTTTTTTTCTATTAATCCATCAGTAGCTGCCCCTCGGAAATGTAATACCAGGGGGCATTTGTGAAATGACCAACAGAATAGATATAAGGTATCATAGCTGCCATTTCTTTCTGCAATTCTTGGGTTTCAGCCTTCTGCCCAGGCTGGCTGCTGAGACTGATGCAACAAAGCTGAGTGCAAGCAGGACAAAGATGGTATCAGTAGACAGAGGGCAATACTCTCAAAAAATTTTCTTTTAGATGAAGACATATAACTACAATGGGTAAGTCATATCCATAGTTAAGCCGCTTATGTAGAAGTACTTATAGGTAGCATTTTCTACCAAGATAGGAAAAATAATTTTCTTCATCAGATTATGCTAACTCTTCTATTTCAACCCAAAGCCAGGCTAGATTTTGTATCTCTAATCTAAACCTAAAGTCCCCTTTCCACCGCACTGCAGCCCCATAGGTGTCAGCCTAAACATTTAACGGGTTACTTAGCTGGGTTACAATTCAGGATGCGTGTCTGGCCTGAAGGCCCAGGTATCCAGGTCAAACCTCAAAATTTGCAAGTTGACATCTGGGCACCAGTCATTAATACCTTTTGCACCTTAAGCGGACACATGCCAACACGAAGTTCCTTACAAACTCCAGGTGGTGGGGAATGCTCTCTCTTTACCACTGAAGGCTGTTACTAGGACTTTTCCCCTAGTTTCTGCGTTAGTTTGCACAGAGTGCTGAGACAAGGTCAAAATCTTGATCCTGATTTTCAATACATTTCCTGGTCTGCATACCAAATACCTAAAACCTTTTCTAAAAGGCTGTTGACAACATTCCATCTTAACCTTCAGACCCAGTGCAGCTTCCCACCTTTCAGTGGGAAAAGGCCTGCTATCTCTCTCCCAGCCAGAAACACACGCTGACATATATGTTAACAGGAAGCAGAGCTTAGTCCCAAATTGATTATTTCTATATTCTTAATAAGGACTATTTATAGTCAGAAATTGTCTTTAACAGCCATCTGTTCCTTATGCTGCTCCATACATGCCCTCATCCCTGACCTGAAGTAACCATCCTTTCATCAAGGAAAGGAGGTTTAAATATTCATGGTGGCTAGGTCTTGAATAAACTTTTAATTGGTATCGCAATCTCCCACACAAAAGTGGTTTGTTCCTCCTTTAGACTTTCAGCATTTGAAATATTTACTATAGTCAATGAGAGCATCTCACCTCACAGGAGATAAAATCTACTTCTTGAAAAAAATTTCATGTGTTTGGGCTTGCATTTATGAAGAACATTGAAACTTCCACCATTTGAAATGCAAAAAGTGACTTACATAAGAACACACTGTTAGCATGTCAGACTAATATTGTATTTCTTGTAACTGTGACTGTGTTTCCATTGTGATTATAACAGGGAAGGTGGAGAAATCTTGGGGATGGGAAAGCTACAGTCACTCCTGTTTTGAATTCCTAAGGGTACTTGTTGTCCATTCTTTCAGAGGACTGACAACTGAGGACTTGAATCAGTAGCTTATGCACTGGCATCCTGTACCATTTGAGACACCGTAAAGTAGGACTCAACTGCCACTCCGTAAGACCACAAGTCTTTGGCCATATCTGCCAGCCTTGCAAAGATGCTCCCAACACCCAAACTGAACTGAACCGTGAACCCTGAACCCTCTTCCTCCAGCTGCACTGCCTCATCTCCCACTCCTCAAACAGAGCAACAGACACAAAGAGGCAAAATGTTGGTCCAATTCATGAGCTTCCTTCTTCAAAAGAAATTGTACACCCCACCACCTAGTCATAGCAATCTGCTGAACAAGCACCTAGTGTAGACCAATAAACGAAAGGAAACTGAGAGGTCAGTACAGGTCATTATTTTCACATACCTTTGAATAATGAGGGCATCACATGTCAGCCAGAGGAGAACAAAATGTCACATTCTCTAGCTAAAGGTCATCATCGGTCATAGGTCACAGAAGGGAGGCCAGGAAATAACCTATGAGGTTAGGATGAGTGCACAAAGAAAGGGCAACAAATGTCAATGAAAGCATGCAGCTGTTGTGAGATGAAACAACTGAGGCACCCTTTTGTGCTGACACAGGCTTAAAAAATGTCTTTGCTGACATCTTTTTTTTTTTTAGCTGGCACTTTTATAGGACATTGACATTAATGTACCCAACCCTGAATTAGCCTTTTCTGAAAGCAACAGTTTGGAAGTTAAGTGCAGCATTTTCCAAAGAATCATAAGCATGACATTTTTATTTCAAGTGATTGATGTTACAGTGGACTTCTAGCACCAAATTCAAGTTTCATTCTCAATCATTGCATCTGTGCAGTGTGATAGCAATCAGAAACAAATGGAGGTGGCCGTCTGCATTGCAGTAAGGTCTTTTGGAAATTCTTTCTGCCTTTACCAACAGTCAGATGTGTCATTTCATGTTTAATACATAGCATTGCATTTATCTGATTGTTTGTTTTAATTCATGGATTTCAGAAAGGTTGATTTCAGGGTTGCCCCTGCAGTGATGACAAGCACTTGCAGGGCAATCATACAGCAAAATTATAATGAACAGTTTAGGAATACGTGGAAATATATCCAAACTGAGAGACAGCTGCAATTTCTGATGAGTGAGCGACGTACTTGACTCATCTGTCTTTTGCTTTGTCCCCTGAACAGCAGCACAATACCATTTTCTCTTCTCATTGTGGGTATAAACCTGACAGTCTTACCTCATGAAATAACATGATGATGCCATGAATGCACGTTAGATGAAGGACTGCTACATCTCCCACACCTATCTTACTGGACAACACATGCAAAGAGACTGTCCAGAAAAAAAAAAAAAAACCCAAACAAAAAGCTTTGCTCCCATCTCCATTGTGGTTGGGCAGTTTTGCGGGATGAATGCTATCAAAAATGGCTTAACTCATTATGAAATCCCCATTGTGAAAGTATTGTATATTTACATTACATTACAGAAACAGAAAGAGTGCGATCCAGAGATAGGAGAATGGTAAACTGAAATACACCATTATTGCCTCTTATTTTAAACTCTTCCAGTTGGTTATCATATGACAGAAAACTGAGATAAAGACCCCCTCTGT
This sequence comes from Charadrius vociferus, assembly GCF_000708025.1. Taxonomy (NCBI): domain Eukaryota; kingdom Metazoa; phylum Chordata; class Aves; order Charadriiformes; family Charadriidae; genus Charadrius; species Charadrius vociferus. The sequence goes on along the minus strand of NW_009648079.1, from coordinate 1,286,373 downwards.
GCTTCAGTTCTGCTTCCTGAACAAAGAATACTGACATCTGGTATGGGCTGTTTGTAAATTCTCAGGTGATACTAACTTCCAAATTATTCCTGTTGCTGACTTGGAAGGCAAGTTTTTTTTCAGAGGTGATACTTGAATAATCGGTTTCCCAGTTCAATTTAAGTTTAAAAAATTGGTTAAAAATAAAGCAATAAAGCATCCAAACTTGAAGGTTCCAAGAAAGAACTAATTTTCTTCTTTTTACTCATCATTGGCTGCATATTACTAATCTGAATTCCACCCTCCATGTCCCATTTTTTCTGATAACTTTCCAAAAACTGTGGGGTTTTATTGTTTTTCTTATGAAGTCAGCTTTAGTTTTTCAAAGGTGTAAACACCACTCAGATTTGCGCACCACTAATAGTTCTAGTGAACCACAGATCTAACATGATGCACTCTCTCCAGAATCCTGAGGTCAATGCTTTTGTCTCTGTCTGGAACAGGACAGGATTTTTGCCTGTAAATTTCAGCAGAAGTAGAGTGCATAAGAACTAAGCATCTATGCAAATCGTAACATGGGGCACAGGCTGCATAATCATTTCATCAGATGTATTCTGACTGGGCTTATTTACAAGCTGGATTTATTTTAATTATGTTTTCTACCTATTCACTCTTCCTTATTTTGGGTGTGTAATTGGCCACCTAAGAAACACACCATTCTTTCGCCTGCCAGGTTGACTGTCTGAATTATAAGCAGAGAAAACACTTCTCCAGCAGGTTTGAATGAAGTGTGTTTGCAAGAGTATTTGCGTTTAGAATACCCTTTCTCCAACATTCCTTTCAACAAAAGCCACTCTGATTCATGTTAGCGGAAAAGAGGCTGAAACATGTTCGAATGTGGCTGAATTGGAGTTTCAGAGTTTGCAAACACTCCCACAAAGCATTTACCCATTACTCCTTCCATCTATGTGTAATTCTACTCTCAGTAAGCTCAAAGGTTCTAAGGATTTTTTATTCTGAGTATGTGCAAAACAATGTCCAAGAAATCTCCTTTCCCATCACAGTTCTGTGTTCTTCCTACTCTGTTTAAACAGGTCAGTTAAATTACAAACAAAATGAACGCACTTTAGGGTTTCTGAAGTTAATAGTCTATGCATCAGAGATTTACATTTTTTATATTACTTAAGAACAAAATATGTTAATTTTGGTTATAAATGTTTTAGAAAAATACTCTCCAATTCCCAGACGCTTCTTCATTTTTATTTTATTTTTTTTGGACAACAGGCTTTGCCAAGCCCAATTCTGATTCAGCAGAATCAATAAATAAATAAGATTGTCTTTAAGTTGCAGAAAACTGCTATCGGTATGCTGCTGTGATCCATTGAACAACCAAAGGGCACTGGCCAATTCAGTCCCATTTCATTGTCATTACTGGTATCATGGTGACTCTGGGCTACACCCAAGGAAGGTCAGTCAGAACTCTACAATAAATATTGTAGATCAAATGCTGAAGAGGCTTTGCCCTTACAAGTACATTATATAATACCAAATATATATATATGCAAGTGCTGAGTTAAAAAGAAGTCAGTGACTTTAACATGTCATGTCTATATAGAGGTCATTGAACCTTCTTTGAAAAGTCATTTTTTTCTAATGCCATCTGCTTTTCTCATGATTTTGCCCCCCTCAACCCATATAAAATGGATGTGTATTCAATCTTGAACTAAGCATGCTTGCAATGATTGAGAAATGTCTAAGGTCAGAGCTTACAAAAAATTCATAAGGGAAGCAGCAGGCATAAAAGAGAGGGGTTTTTTTAAAGAGAGTTCATGAGCCTCTGTATGAATTGGGCATGACATATTCATGTTACTGACTTCATTTATTTAATGTGGCTCCAAATAATTGATACCAGTACAGTGATAAAAGTACAGAGACTTCACTGCCAGAATTGCGATAATGAAGAGCCTCCCTGCTGATTTCATTCATGGGGCTGTTAGTCTGCTGGGAAAGACCTCTGATGAGAACTGGGCTGCGGCAAATGCCATAAAATAATCAAAGGCACAAAGACCTTTACCTGAGGGGAGCTTGGTCAGGGAGTGATTCAGGGCGGCAGAGGGAAAAGAGGGAAAATTGCATTAGCTGACTAACCAGGCACAGCTTTTAAAAAAATCTGATCCAAATTGTAAGGACTGTGTTATATACAGAAATCTGCCGCATCTTTGGAACAGATTCCAATTATGTGGCTCCAACAGCTAGTTAGCTGGTGTATCAACAGAGCTTCTTACCTTGCTGAATGTAGTTCAAACTTTATCCTCATCTACCAGCCATTTGTTCCCTCTGCCTTAGATTGTGAGCTCTCAGAAACAGCAGCTGTCTTTTTATTATATGCTTAACACAATGGGCTCTCTGTTTGGGCTATAGAAAATAATCATGTAGGCTCAAGACAGCCATACAAGTACCGAAACGCAGTTGATGTCAAGAGTCCTAGAGAGGAACTGAATATTAATATGAATCTAAAATCCTTTCTAAGCAAAAATCCCATTTGTCAACCCTGCTCATTTGTTTCACTTTGTGTAAGTGTGTCAATGGTTGATTAAAATTCATAAATGTGCAGCAGAGTTAGTGGATAAACGTTGAGTTATTGTTTACATATCAGAGTGCACTGAAGGCAGGAGCCTAGATGCAGAAAATTGTGTCAAGAGGAAAGGACCATGATATGAGTCACTGCCAGGACACACTCACCAAACAATCCACGATGTCCCTGTGTAAACTCTGCTAGTGATTAATCATCTGTTACAATACAATAAAATAAATAAAATAAAATGCCTCTTACTTACAGCCCATGTTTACCTAGCTTCAGCTTCCTGTCCCTGCATGTCTTGATGATTTTTTTTCTATTAGGTAAAAGAGCTTCTGCTATCAGAAATCTCTCCCTCATGTGGGCGACTGTGAATTATGACCAAATTGCCTTAATTCCCCTTTCTGTGCCATCTCTTCATTACATCTATGTTACCAACATGTCTTTACTGCATTGGTACTTCAGATTCAAAATCTGGGTTATAGCACTTTGTGTTCCTCTTCCAGTCTTGAAGTTACTATGAAGTGTTTAAGGATAACTCCATCCTGTGTCTTCAGCTACTCTTCCAAAGCTGCTGTGTCAGCAGCTCTAGTCAAAACTTGTTGTGAATAATGTCTTATTCATTTTAAAATAAAACACGCTTCAGGGGAGTTCACAGGCACCCACGGCTCCTTCTTCTGCAAATGGATTGTTAGGATGAGTCTGCAAAAGGCAAGGATGCAGCTGTGCTGTACAGTTATGGGTCATACATGTTGAAGAGGATGAAGAATTAGAAAAGGCATTCTGCTAGTGGAGTTTAACTGGATTTTTTAATCAGGTACATTTGGTGTGTAGCATTCTTTAAATTGGACAGATGAGCAGTTGCTGAATAGCACTATATCTATGCCTGCAACAGAGTCTGAAAATGGTGTGAAAAGGAATAGATGCTGAAAAAGATGGAGCTGTTGGGAATGTGGCTCAGAAATGCCACTGTTCTTTGAGAAAAGGGTGCAGAAAGAGCTGTTTACAGCGCTGAATGCAACAAAATCTCAGTATGGGACAGAAGAAGTACAGCGAACATAAAGACACCTTCCCACGGCTGAGTGAGAACAAAAACATCAACACAAATAGGCAACAGTGAACATTGTGTGCCAAACAAATATTGCCACTAACACTGTGCTGGCTGCCTTTCTGTTGACAGAGCTTTCTAATACAGACAAAGCAAATTTGGGGAATGAAGGCAGAGTGCGATGTGCATGTAGTGACACAGCTGCCCTCATCTCTGTTCTTTAAGAAAGAAGTAAGAAATTTAGATGCTTCTTCCTGCTAATTATATTGTCACACTTCCTACGGCCTGGGCCTTGCCCAGGTTACAGGATTTATACTGCTGAGTGAAAAGGTGCCAGGGAGCAGCTAAGCACTAGCCTCCAGACTGGTGACACTGCTGAACTTTCAGTTCACATCTGGCTCTGTCTGGGACCTCTCCAATGGAGCTCTGCCTGAGAGAGAGTTTGGATTTGCTTTGGGAAGTAGCTCACACCAGCGACCTCAGCTAACAGGCGGCAAGGACCACACTGCACTGGGTTTGACTACTTCCACCCTACAGAGTCCTCTTTCGTACCTTTACACACTTCTATATGACAACCATGTGGCATGCAAAGCATCCCCCCAGCTCCAAGAGAAGACCGCGCTCTGGTAGCCTGCAGCACTATTTAATATGCTTTGAACTAGTGTCCTCAGCCTCAAATAGTGATAGGCATGAGAGGCACCCCACAGGGCAGGAGACCGAGGACCAGGCACTGTGCAGTGTGACGGAACAGCCAGTCTGCTCTGGTGGGCCAAGAGCCCTAACGAGTTTAGAAGTGAGCCGGTCTGTGCCACTCAACATTTTGGACAGGTATTGTCCCCTGGCTCTCCTTCACTGGGGTGTGCAGAAGCATCCAAACGGTCTGGAGGCCAAACTCAAAAGTCCACTGCTATTCAGTGAGAAGACCTGGGTTAAACGAGTACATCTGGGGTTAGGCACTCACTTGACAGCAACAATATTTTTAAAGAGAGGAACTTAATAGTCATGTTCTAATAGTTACACCTATTCCTAATCCAGCCAGTAGAACTGTAATGGTTAACTTACAGTGATGTTAGAGTAGGTTGAAAGTTTTCATTACAGCTATTTTATGTTGGCAAATTTCATTAAGACAAATTATTTGAATAAATAATAAAAAATAAATTGTGTTATTTGAGTAAATATCAATAATATAATGGTAACAATAACAATTGAAACAAAACACCATAACAGAGCAATGCTTTATTTTTGACATATGCACGAAAAGTTTAGCTTTATTTAAAAATCAGCTGCTATTTGAAATAGAAAATAAAATGATCCAAGCAAGGATCCAAATGTCAACAACATATTTGGATTTAAACATTTTGGGTAAACTAATTATTTTCAGAATTTAATTTTGCACAAAATTTGGACTATTTTTTGAGTTTGTCCCCACTTAATTTAATATGAATATTTAATATGATCTTTTATATGTCAAAATTTTTCAATCCTGACATTTTTAATGGAATGGAAAATCCATTTGACAATCGACTTTAATTTGTATGCTTTTGAATTGTTGTATCAGCTTTTGGCTTCTTGTTCATAATGTCACTTAGCGGTGGCACTCTTCGTTCTTGAAAGAACAACTATTACAAATACACAATACTTTTAAAATACCAAAGGGTGGATAAGCACCGTCAGTGTTCCCTTACATGAACCATCTGCAGAAATAGGATACAGGGAAGAAGCAAAACACCACCTAGAAGGCTTCTCCACTGCAAGCTCTTGCCCATTTGTACTGGCTCTGCTCAGCTCTGGAGTAGTATCAGTCAAGAGAAGTCAGCCTCCCAGGAAACTACTATTGGTATCAGACTGGCTAGCATCAAACCAGTACAATACAGATTAAGAGCCTGATGCAATTTCATCTTGAAAATGACTAAGTCAGGACTTGGAGTGATTGCTCTGGAAAGCAGAGGTTCAGCTAAAACTAGCTACAGTTGCCAGTAATGTATTGATTTAGTATGCCAGCTATAGCATCGATTATCTTCTGTCTGATTCAGCCCTCTGATTTCTATCTACTGGAAGTGCAGAAAAGCCTCTCTCACGAAAAATATTTCAGCTTTTCTACATCCTCCCACCAAATAAGCCCCCTACAAGTCTAAGGAAGGCTTCACCATAGTCAGAGCCACTTCAAACAACCAGAGCTTAATGTTTCTGAAATAAGGTTTCCAGCAAGGGTTGCACATATTAATAAGGTCAATTGAGGGCACACCTGCAAATGCAAGGGTATTGACTACAGGCAAGTTAACCTCTCTGGGCATGATCTAACCCGTCTAATCCACTGCCCTTTTCCCCCTTAGTAATAAGGCAGCTGGACTCCTAAAGGAATTTGGTTTAATTTCTTTTGCATTATGGACTTTTACCTCCTGATGTTACTGTATGTTAGATTTGCTAAACATGAGTGTAGTAGTTAGATCATTTTAAAAGCTAATTGTATTTCTTGTGCTAATGAATTATTCATGGTATAATCATATAAATCCACTCTCCACATTGATGTTTTATTTTGCATACTAATCTGAACATTTTGCATTTTCCAGGTTTTGATCTACAGATGATCTTTGATATTGACCTATGCACGAATGTAGGGTTTATGTCGCCCTCAGTGTTCTGTGTTTTTTTTAAATGCAGCCCAATAGTGCATACATTTCATTTATATATGTGGCAGGCTTTGTCTCATGACTTCTCTAACAAAACCTCCAGTTGTTACGTATCAAGGGCCTCTAGGAGATTTTCTAAGAATTGGCGTAGATATCTCTGTAGGCTAGCTAGGATACCCGTGTACCCAGATTTTACACTCTAAATCCTCCTCTGCAGTTTTCTCTACTAATTTCAGTTGCTCTTTTGCTTCAAGAGCCAGAGGAATGCATCCAGAAGTCCCCAGAAAGTAATAGGAAGGGAAGGATGTTACCTTGATCTAAAGAACAAAGCACTGGCAGTTGTGTAATGCTAGGGGCATATTCAACATCATCATACTATTGAGGCGATGCATGCAATCATTATGTCCAAGACTGGTCCCCCCTTTGCCAGAAATAGTTTATGTTTTCAAGGTTCTCATCAGCTTCAAACAGCAATGGTTTAAAATTCAAATGGTGAAAACAGCCTGTTGTTTTAATTTTTTTCCTTTTTTTTTTTTTTTTCTGAGGATTTTGTATTGTATGAGAGTGTGTGGTTAAAGTTGTGTTGAGAGTGAAAGAAGGAAGCAATTCTGTAGAAATTTGACAAGCTATTTGTCACATGCAGCGGTTTTGTTATTTGCAAAGCTTAGTCACAGCAAGCTTTGTTCACATCCATGGGAATTCCTACCGGAACAACTTAATATTATCAAGCTGATGGTTAAAAGGTACTTGGAAAATTGCACCATGGCTTATACATTTGCATCATGATCTCATACCTTGTTGAAAGGACAGTATTTCTCAGTAATATCGGGATAAGATTTTTGTAATAAGAAAAATCAGTCTTGAAGAATAGTGAGACCACAGTCCAACCAGGCCTTACAGAAGGAAGGAGATTTCCTAAAGGAAATTTTCTATCAATCAGACTCTGAAGCTGAGATGTATATTGTCAATGAGATGGAGAAACAGGAGGGAAGCTTTCCCCGAAGTGACCTGTGAAATTTTGACCTGGTGTTGTTGATAGGAGGCTGTTACTGTACTCCTGAAAATGAAACCCCAATTCTGTATAAGATGACAGCTTTCCTTCTTATGAAAGCATAATTAGCCTGTAAGGTACAAATTCTTAGGTGAATGGAAAGATTTCAGGCTTTCAGTCCAGTCGTTTGAGGTCTGACCATTCTCATGTTCAGCACTGAAGACTCGCACCCCTCAGAAACACCAGGAAAGATTGTGCAGAGGTAGAAAATTACCGCTACACAGCTGGCTGGGTGAACAGTATCTGATGAAACTTCTGCTAACATGCACAGATTTTATGATCATGCCTGTAACCAGGGGGCTGAGGGGAAATATTAATTAATCTGAAGCAAAAAAATATTGCCAGAGGCCATCTGCTGACTCAATTGATAGAATAGCTCCAACACTGTAATTTCCAAACTGTAGATCCGGCAAGGCTACTTTTAGCAGTTTTATCTCCCAGGTGCCTCAGGAGTACTTTAACTGTGATCAGGGAAAAGTGCCATTCCAATAATAACTTCCTTGGTTAAGAGGCTGACTGGAGTAAGGGTCTCTCTGCAACGTGGTTGTAAACTGGCTCAGGATGTAGGCTTTGTCTCAGTGATACTATGGACTGTGTGCTATTATTAACAAATACCCTATGAACTTGTATCAGGATTTGGGATTCAGTCCCAAACCTTTCCTCTTACTCATCATCCTCAGAAATAACAGGTGTTTACAGAAAAAGAGGGATGCAGTAATGATAACAAGGCTGCACCTCTGTAATGTAGAGATCTGTTTTGATTAAAGAACTTCCTCTGCAGAAGGTGATGTCTGAGAAGAAAAGTGCTTGGCTTGACTTTCATGTCCCTCAGGAGTATTACTGAAGAGATACATCTTGTAAGTGAAGTTTGTCATCACCCAGACTGTAAATATAGTTGTTTGACTGCAAGTTTGAGCATTTGCTTTCAGCAAAGAGTAGAACTCTAATTCCTAAACTTTTCATCATTAATTCTGCCCTTTCAGCAGTTGTGTCATAAGCAGCACTAAACAATTGACTCGCTATTTTAATAATATGGTCTCTCTAATCACTGAAACAAATGAACCAAAATAACTTTCGATTTAATTTTGATCCTTATCTGTTAGCTTGCTTAAACTTTCTTATCCTGTGCCTTTCCAGCATCAACAGCTCTGTGCCTAAAGCAAGTAAAATTCATAGACATAGGATTGGAGGAGCTTATCCCCTTAACATAATACCTGTCATATTAGTAAGCCTAAAGTTATATATACTCAGAATATATACAATTTTATAGGTAAATTTTAAAACATTTGAAAATTAATCAATAATGTATTTTTCTGACTTTATCCCCCAGTCTTATATGACGAAGTGTTGAAAAGAGCTAAATATGTGGTAATTAGTCCAATATCTAATCTAATATTGCATCATTATCTTAATATGTGACAAGAGTTGCATGCTAAATTTTCTTCCAGCATTTCAGAGGGGCTTATTTATAGGATTTACAGAAGGAGAATGAAGGGCCATGCAATCAATGTCTTTGTAGCTGAGAGAGAGTCACCATAAGGTCACTGTTCGACAGATAAATGATGAATTTTTAAGGGTGATGCTTTATTCCGTAACCTTTTGACTTTTAGTATTGCCCTTGTAACAGACAGCCATGAGCTTCAGCAAATAAGTGAAATGTAAAAAAAAAAACAGAAAACAAGGCTTATTATTTGACCTGCTTGTTAGGAAAAGCTTCTTTTGTGTGCACAGTAAGCCTAAGTAAATCCTTGAATTGGGATTGTTGTTTTCTAACTAGCACCAGAAAATAAAGCTTGCATCATGTCAAACTCATCCTAATGACTAGGATTTTTCGTGTTCGTGTAAAAGATGCACAGTTTGACCAGGACCATGAAGTAATGTGCAGTAAATAGAGGATGATGTTAGAGAAGAGATCTTGCTGACAGGAATAATGTGATTCAACCTCTAATGACTCAGGGTTTTAAGAAGTGTTTTGGAGTAGACTTCAATTTACAATTCTCCTTTGAATTACACTTGCTTATCATTAAACCCTCCCAGCTGAAAGCCTCTCTCTTACACCTCAGAAAAGGATAACATCTTGCCAGGAAGAAATGTGGATAATGTTTTGCTCAGAATGATAAATATTCCCACACATATAAAAAAGCCCCAAATGCCAGAGATGGCCTCTCTTTTGTGGTGCCTCAAGCAACTCTAGGCCACCCAAGGTGATGGCCAGCCCCTCCTCCTATAGTGCTGCCAGGCACTGCACCCCTCACATCCCTGGGACCAGGGTCCCTCCGGCTTTCTTTTACCACTTGTAAACTTTGGCCATTTTCAAAAACAGCTCCTGGTTTCAGTGTGCCCATTTTTTCCTGCCCACATCTCGGGTTACTCCATCTCAAGTCTCTCTTCTAGAAACAGGGAGGACTGATGGCTACTAGGGAGGCTAACAGGGCTTCTCTGCTTTTGTCTTCAGTTCTCCAAGCCTCAGCACCTGTATTCCCAGTGCAGCCCTGGGTCCCCTCTGGCCTCTCAGACCTGTCTTTCACACCCGTGTCATGCCCACCTGAGAGGTGAAATAAGAACTCCTAGTGATTTCACTTGGTATTTTTGGTGTCCAGCATTTTCAGTGTCCAGTATTTTCAAAAGTCAGTCATTGCATAGAGAAAGAAAGCAGAGAAGCCAAGATCTCCCTAAAAGCTGAGCAGCAAAAGGGAAGAGCAGATTGAAATGGAACATTTTCATTCTGCAAAGCAGTGTTGGTATTTCAAAATTCTTTGTCCATCACTGGAAAAAAAGCTACACTACTGAACTCTCCTGCAGAAAATGTATTTCCACCCCCTACTAATAATTAAGAAAAGCTAAAGTATATGTTTCCTAACTAGCTAACAAACCGTTGTTTTCCTTGCTTCTTACTCAGCTGCTCCTAGAAGACCAAAAGCCTTTCAAGTTGAGCTGAGCCTTTTCATTCTTCTGGGCGTTACCTAAACATCTCCAAGCTTCTGGAAACTGGAGAATTGAGATATTGAAAAGCTTTCATGATAGCCTGGGTTTCTGGGCTCCCAAACATGATGCAGAAACCTTAAAACTTTGTGGGCTGCTAAGTCTGTGGCAATCCATCCAGAGGGACCTCTACATAAATCTCAGCCCTAGAAATATGGGTTCCTGTAGGCAGGAAGCAAAGCAGTTTCCAGTGGCCTCCTTTTTTTTAGCACAGGTTCATCTAACATATATTTCTGCAAAACATTCTGCTATTGACAATTTGACATGCTTAATGGTACAGGAATCCAAATCCCCTTTTTTTTTTAAATTCCCAGACATCTTTATACCTTCCCTGGCTCAGGATGGAAAACAACTACCACTGCCTGCAAAATCAGAAACTGATTTTTGGAATCTTGCTCATTATAATAGTGCGTTAGTTTCCGTATCTGTAAATTGTGAATAAGTCTTCTTAGATGAACATTGTTCCTCTCAATCTCATTAATATCTGAGGAACATTTGAGAGTCAATATATGTGCAAAGAATTTCTCTTCTCATGCCTGCAATGGGCAATGCGTTGTTTGTGATGCTCTGCGAATCTCCAAACCTCACTTCTCTGACTTAAGACTGTAGGGCTGCTTTGATGTCTTAGGGAGATAGCCTAAACTCCCCAAAGTAGAAAATCAAGTTGAAACCTATTTCTTTCATGTGGTGTCTCATGAATAGGTGCTGTGGGTGTTACATTTAAGTATACGAGGTTTGTACTTATGGAAAATACCTTTAGCACAGTCTGTGGGAGAGAATGATTTCCCTGCAATCTTTGATTCTCTTATTTTTCTCAAACAATTATGTTCTTCTAAGAAGAGACTGTGTCAATGGGCATTTGTGAAAGCTGGGAAAGTAAACGTTCTGTGCTCAAGAGGGATGCGATTCCTTCTCTTCTGTCGTTAAGAGTTAAGCGGTTACTCAGATAATCCAGATTCTGCAGGAAAAGACTTCAATTACAATCAGTTTTTCCTCGATCAAAAAGTAAAATTTGCTAATCTGTCAGCTACATTGATTCAAAGATAATATATGATTTGCTCCTAAACAGTGGGAAGACAAAGAAAGGGGAAAAGCAGCACTCCTGTAATACTTCTAGTTACCAAATTCTCTGGAAATTCTCCAATGTGCTAATTTCTTTAAATGTGATAGGAAGAAGCTCTTCCTTTCTGTCTGTCTGTGTCTTCAGGTTGTAAATGCAAGAGAAGGATTGCACCTTTTTGTTTTCTGCAAACTCAGCTCCCTCTCAGTCCCTTCTGATGGAGGTCTTTGGGCAATACGATATATAAATGTTTATTGCTCTGCCGTAGAAAAGAGTTTATTTCTCTTCCCAGGGGCATTGGCCCCATGAAACATTATGACTTCTGAATATTTTACTGCATGGTAACTCCACTACCAGTTCCACCTCTCTTCATTATACAGCAGCAGAACATTACATTCCTCCCCAGGGATGCCCTCATACTTTCCTAGGGCATGTTTTTTGGAGTCACAGGAACTTTTTTTTTACTAACTAGAGGATATAAATGTCAAAGTGCCAAACGACTAAATGCCAAGTATCTAAATTTGACCAAAGGGAGCAAGCCATCTTAAAAATCTATTGTAATGAAGTTTGTAGTTATAGAGCTCTGCTTCACCATACAGTCAACCAAGTCAAATGGACTTACAACAGAGAGATTTTTCCTTCAAAAACTTCCTTCAAAAACAGAGAGACTTTTCCTTCAAATCTGCTTTCTCACTAAAGAAGAACTTTCATACAGTTGTTGAGGCCTTTGAGATTACTGAGTGGCTCCAGTCTCTTCTGGGTAGGAGGCAGTGGTGCTATGCTCACCTTTGCAAACCTGAGACAGTTTTACTGCAAGGAGGGCAATGAATGCTGTAGTCCTTGCTGCAGACTTGCTCTGATTCTATGGCTTTAAATAAACTCAGCGGGCCACTGTTTTCTGGCATGCCTCATAAATCTGCCTATATAAGTCTCAGTACATTCTGCCATCTATTACTCATGTCCATATTAGAGATAAAGTAATTCTCTTTGAACTTCCACTGCTGCCAAAAAGCAAAACATCATAATGCAGAACAAATACTTCTTCATGTTATATCCCCTTTATTTTTGTGTTTGACCCTTACCTTATGTGGTGGGAAAAAGTTTGCAACTTCTTCTCTTGTTGTTGGAATGGCTTCCACAAATGTTTTGAGCCCAGGTGGAAAGGGAAGAAACTGACTTTGCAATGTTTCCTGAAGTGAGTACTATCCTTAGAATAACATTTTGGAACAATTCTTGCTCTTTTGTTATAAACCCTGGAGCAAACATGTGGCCAATTAAAATCAATTAGCTGCATTTGTGGGTGAATTAAAAAAAATCAGTTGCTTACGCAAGCTTTAAATGAGGCTTTGCATCTTTGATACAAAACCTGCACTTCTCTAGAGACTTTGGAATAACCTTCCCATGAAAGTTCTCATCCAGAAAGTTCCTTGCATAACTTCAGATTTCCTTATTCCACTCAGTTTGAGGACACCTCCTCTTTTCTCCAAGTCCAGTAGCCTCCAGAGGCTGTAGATGGACATAAGAAAAGCAGGAAGTCCTGTTCAGGTACTGAAAATTTAATCTATTCACTGTTGGGATCAATTTTAGGGGACTAGGCAATGCTTCAGACATTTCCCTTGCTTGGGCCAGTGTACTTTCTCTAATTAGAGAGGTAGGTTAAGTTATCTTCTCATTGCAGCAATTAACACTTGCAGTGACTGCCAGACAATTTTGTAATGATTCAGGAAGAGCATCCAACTTCAGAGAAAGCTGTAGTGTTCCAGTACTTCTTTGTCAGAGATGAAAGTTCACATTTCAGCTAGGAACAAGCTGCTCCAGAACGCCATTAGACCATCCTTGCACATTGTGCATAATGTGCTGTATATTAATATTCTTGCTATAAATAAAACATTAAGTTTATCCCATACGTCTGATTTTCACATCTAAGTATACCCTATACAGCCTTGGATAGCAGCTGGCCATGTAGAGGAAAAGCATCATAGCAAAGGCAGACAATAGACTACTCCACTTCATTCTGTGTAAATGAATCTTTCCTGTGGCATTTTGCTGCAGTGAAATTCACCCATTTGGCTGCCCTATAAACACTGAGACTGTGTGTAGCAATACTAATGGATGGTTACAGGCACTTATTTACAGAACCGAACTGAAAAAAATATATGTTTGTACCGTTGCCATTTTTGTGGTATTTGAATGCTAGGCAGCTTCTTGTCTCCTGCAGTCTCAGGTGTGACTCTTAGTGTCAAGCAATAGAAGCAGAGGTACATTGCTTTGACAGCCTGGCATGCATATGGTTGACAATCCACTTGTTGTCCCATGTTCCTCTTCCTTTCAAGAGATTTTAAGGGGTATTCATTTCAAATACAGATAACAGTTCACCTGCCTCCCCATTAATTACCCTTTTTAGCTTTTACTTTTACACTTCATGTCAGAGCATACTTCACCTGAGGTGCTTCACCTTTTAGAATAGGTATGAACTGTAATTAAGTGTATGTGGCAGTAGCCTGCTCTTAAGCTATGTTTACACATCATACTTTCAGAAATACAAATACATAACACGATTTTTATACCAGGACAATATGCTGCATCACCTTTTATTTTCATTTGTTTCAGCATGGCTTAAGACTACTGGGAATCAGCCTAAACTAAATAAAATTAAACAAACTTTAAACTCAAATAAATGTTTACATACGTACTTGTTTTGGTTTATCTGAATTGTTTAAAAGTCTTACAACTCTCCATCATGGTCAAGGCTTCTGTTAATCCTGTACAATCCCACTGAACTCTGTAGACATAAGTGAGAGCGGAATGTGGCCTATGACATTGTATTGGCAAGAACATCTATTTGAGAAAAGGATTGCTTCAAATAAATTCTACTGAAACTGAAACAAGTCATCTTTTAGTAGACACTGTTCTGGAAAACATTAGCCCTCAAAATGACAAGTAAGTAAAACCAGGATTGTAATGGAATCATAACCAATGCTGCTGCAACTTGCCAAATATATAGCATTTAATAATATGAAGTGACAGCAAGCTTGAAATTCTAATGCTTTAAAGCCATCCACATTCAGAAACAGGTTGAAAAATAACAGAGCGAATTGATATGATTCATGTAAAAATTCTACTGCTCTCTCTGGAAAGAGTATCCTGTTAAATGAAATATCACCAAAAGCCCCCAGCTAAGAAGCTAAGCGATATCCAGTGTCTAACCATGTTTTAAAAATAAATCTTCTACTTAAAATGGAAGTCAATGAGCGTCATTAATTCATGAGTGTTGCAATGCGTATTCCTAAATAGCTAGATTGTGTCCCTCATGCAAAGAGCGGAGGGCATACGGAAGAGCTGCAGTAGTCAAGTCAGACAAACAAAATATGGATTAAAGTTTTAGCAAGTGGTCTAGAAAGAGCATAGGTCTCAGCCCAGCTAGATTCCAAAGACAGTAGTAAGACACTTTAATTACATGATTGATGTGGGCTTCAAAAGAAAACACCGAATCCACAATGACCCCAAGGTCACAAGCATTATCTGAAGGATAAAAGAACTACCACAAATGGAAACTACCACAGATGACACCTGAGACCTCTGTGCCAGTGAACTAATCAATAGCAACTTAGTTTTGTCTGTGTTAAGTTTAACAAAATTTGAAGTTACCCGTGATTAAATATCACAGAGGCAATTACACAAAACATCAAACTTCTTTGTAGGCTCTGCAGGGACTGAGAGGATATCCGAATATCGTCTGCATACAAATGACACAGCAAACAGGGAGGCTGAATAATGTTAACTAAGGGAAGTGTATAAATAGAAATCAAAATTGAAACCATAAGAGAATCACAGCCTTCCTAAAGAATGAATTCCCTCCAGCAGAAGTGAATTTTGTCAATATGTATAAAACAGAAAAGACAAACTAGTCCAAGCTCCCAAATGGATTTAAAGAAAGGCCTGATAAATAGTCACTGGAAAGTCAACGTCTAGTAAAACATATGAGCTGTTAAGTAATTTGAATATTTTATTCACCTTCATTAATACTTCTGGAAGCAGGAAGTCCCAGACAAATTCAGTAGCTATATTGCATTTAAAAGGAATAGCTTAAGCTATGTAGATGTAGTAGTGATGAGCTTGGCCTTTCTCCGTAAACATCAGTAGTATTGTTGAACTGCAGTAATGCACTAATATGGGAAGACAATTGCCGATCAATGGTATTGTCTCTTGAAAGTGCTGCAGCAACTTCCAACCTCTCATCTATCTTTGGAATTAGAAAAAGGTCAGGCCCAGACAGAAGGGGAGTTAGGTCATCGTTCAAGAAGTGAGAGTAACTTTGTGCGTACATTTAAGCCAGATGGAAGCTCAACTTGACAGGGAAAACAGCAGGACAGGAGTAAGAAGAACAAGCAAAGGTCCATGAGTGGGACAATTTCCAGGCAAACTGCAGCAATGGCCAAAAAAATGTGGGCCATTTCCAAAAACTAACTTGGTAATGAATAATGATTTATAACTCTAAAGCTGACAATAATTAAAGCAAATTTAGCAGTATCCTTATCCCTTAGATTTGATGCTATTACAGTTAGCTGGAAAGAGCATACAAATTACCCAGAAAAGGACTTCTAGCTCACCTATGGGGTTTTTTTCCTATCATGTTTGCATTTCTTGACCATGTTAGTGCGGGATCTGAGCCAAAAGCAATCTCAGTGGAATATGGATAGAGGATGAAAACTTACTAAATCCTAGAGGGATTGCAAGGAAGGACAGTAGCAGAGTTCAACAGAAGGCAATGTCAGAGATTACAGCTTAAAATGTTGTCTGAAGTAAAAAAATTCAGAATATGGGCTAGCTAAATAGAAACCTGTGTATAAAGGTTTGCCGGGGGTTTTATGCGTGAGGTCTTTTTTATTTTTCAAGTTAGGTTTGGGATCTAACTAATCTCAAATACAAAATACAGAGAAAATAAATGCAAATCCAAAAGAACAACTCTTGGTTTCTAATAAAACGGGGCAGGGAAGAGGGATCAACAATGCACCATATGTTTCCTCCGCCACCTTGATTTAGTGGCAAAAATTGACCTTTGTTCTTCGGTTCAAAAGTCCAGGCCTTCTGTGAGCTTACATAATTAGATGTCAGCTGTACAGCAATAACGTAATGAAACTCAGGTGTGGACTGAGCAGGACGGCCAAGGGAGATGTGACCTCCTTCTCCCTCCCAGTTCCCCCCTCTCCCTGCTCCACTTTACGCACCGCTGCCTGCTGGTGCTCTGAAGCCCGTCCCTGTGCTAGCACCAGGAATGGGAGTGACCGCAACCAGTCTGTGTGGTCCTGCTATGAGTCCCGTAAGGAGGCCAGAGCGCCCCATAATCTGCAGGGAGGAGGCACGATCAAGGACTTGGCTCTCCCATTTAGATCAGGTAGTGCCTGTCCTTGAAACGGTGCTATCAGCTCCCAGTGCCTCCAGGGTGCAGGACTAAGATTAGGTGCAGGAACGGGCTCAGAGAACCTGGTGGGACTCAGAAATACTTCCCAGCTCCAGGCATGCAACACAGCCATGGTCCAAGTATTGGGGGGAAACATTAAGTATTTGCGTCCCATCTCTGCCCCCACGGCCTGGTGCCCACAGGAAGGAAAGTCTGGAAGGTGCATACACTACAAGGGGGCTCAGCGTGCTCAGGTCAGGTCCCAGATCCGGACAATCGGTGCTTGCGGAGATTCAGTCACGGTGGGCTAAAACTTCAGTGCGTGATCCCACTTCAGTAACATAAAATCCAACATAAAGAATGAGTAACTCAACCAAAAATTATCTACATTTTGCATGTGAAATGGAATGGCTTGGACAATAAAGACTGAAAGAAACCCACTCTATATCCTCCAAGTTAGAAATTCCCGCACGGAAGAAGAAGATCCTAGTTCTACTACCTGCTTGTGAGGGAATCTAAACCTGCATCACCTCTAGAGTGGAGAATAGCCTAACTGCTTGTGCACATGGTTAGAAATATATCTTTATTGTAACTATTGTAACTAGTTACGAGGATCACCACTCCTTCCTCTAGTTTTTTATAGAATTCTCCCTTTGTTTTCAGTTTTGGGTTTGGAGGGTTTGTTTTAGTTTTTGGGGGTTTTTTTTGCTCTTGGGTTTTGTTTGGTGTTTTGTTTGTGGTTTTTTTTTTTTTGTAACAATGTCAGAAACACAATTATAGCATTTTCGTTTGAGTTTTTTAAAAAAAGTATCATTTGACTGGAAATGAATAATTTTAGATCTACAAAAAACTTCAGAGGAAAATGACCATGAAGCAAACAAAACCTGTCAACAATCCAGACAGCTCTGAGCTCAAGCAAGAAAAAGAAATTCACCTGTCCACCTTGGCAGGGATTTTCTTAACCCCTTTGATTTTCTTAACTCTTGAGAAAAATGAGTCCCTTCTTAAAGTCCCCTGCTGGCTATGTGACATGCAAAAATACCTCTTAACTCTTTCCAGAAATCTTCGCCAGGTCACTAACTCTTTTATAACATCTCAAGCTTTCTACAAGGCATAACATGTAGAGCAGAGGTTAGTATACCATATTGTCTCCTTACCACCAGTATCGCAAGGACAAAATCCATCATGGGCCCAGAATTACCTTCTCACTAGTCCTACTTGGTGTTGCCCTGCTTTATGGTTAAATATTATTTAGATCAGAAGTAAGACATACAAACACCAGTATTCATACAACACTTGTTCTGCATACTGCTTTCACATCTCTAATTTTGGAATTTCTAGACATTTAGGCTTCAGAAAGTTGAGAATTAAGCTGTTCTGTTTTGCAAATCTGGGAGAAACAATCTCTGCTTGTTTTCAGCAATATTAATAGTCTACATGTGTATCTTTGATCCTATAGTCAGGATCGGTGAGTTGATTACTCTTCAGGGAGAGCAGTTGATTTGGAGTTGATTTTTTCTAGGTGTTAATATTTATGAGAACAAATACCCATAAGAGATTCCTTTAAAAACTGTATTGCTTGAGCAGAAGTCATACAGATGATTGCTACGAGGTCTAGCTGCAGTGGCCTGAGACACAGCAGCCCAGCTGTGTGTACCCTGAGCCTGCAGACAACTTATCACTTATAGCAAAAAGGATACAAAAGCAAATTATTTGCAAGTTCTCCACTGGCAGCAGTTCACAGTCCAACATACAGGACGCAAGTGGTGTTGAGCATTGACAGCTCAATGACAGCTATGGTTCCACTGAGCCATAAATTCAGTTTTAGGTTTTCTACTACCATATCAAAAATACCGTGAAATATAGGACTTTTCTAGTACAAACTCGTCCTGGCAGGACTGGTGTGCTGTAAAGACACTGGTGTGCTACTTTCTCTATCAGCATAAGCACAACAAGGCTGCAAGCCTTTCGCTCCTCCATCCTTACCCATTTTTCACCCAAAGTTCCTGCCTACCCTTCAGTGCAGGCTCCAGAGCCCTGGAGCACCTCTTCTTGTTTTTTTGAACACCAGCATCAGACCTTGGCCGTTATGTCTAACATGCAGCAGTTACAGCAGATGCCATTGCAATCTAGCCAGAACAAAGTCCCAGGCGAAAACCAGCTGTATGGGACACCTATACACATCAGCTCTGCTGGGAATAGCTTAACATTTCCCTTCCTTGCCGTGGAGAAGTTCTTGCAGAATACACCTGTGTGTGTTGCAATTGTTTTGTTGGTCCGTGCCTCCCATTTGCTGCCTCCTGCCTTCCCTCCATGGCCCTCAGTGAACAGAAAGCTGATGCCAAGCCTCGATGCAGCCGCATCATTTGCCCGGCTCTGCCAGGCATGGATACATGCTGCTGCTGCTATTTCTGTTGCTCAAGGGAGAGGCAAAAATAGCGTATGGTACTTGTAATGCCAAGATTCCCGGGGCATTTTGGCCTGCCAGTGGCATGGTACTTTTGATGAAGCTATTTCCTGGGTCACCAGTTGACCTTGGAAATGGAAAGCTGGACCTGTCTGAGTGAACTGCCCCAAAATATTCCTGTTGTGCCGCAGGGCTGGTGTCCTGGTATGCAGAGGGCAGACAAGCAGGGAGCTGTCTAGGATACCAGTGACACGTGCTGGCAGAAAATCACCACTGCATGCTTTTGCTAATTTGGCTATGCCTCGTACTGATTTCTAAACTGGCTTAAATCTGCCTTGCCTGGTGACCCAGCAGGTTATGGCTCTGATACCCATATCATGGAGCTATGGCTGGTAAGTGCTGCTGCAAGAGCTTCCAGGGGTTTCTCCTCCCAGCACAACTGACACTCTGACTTTTAGAAGCTTTCAGTAATTTTTTCATTAGTGTAATATGCGTATTAGGCTGCTTTCTTCCTTCAAGTAACAGAGGTATCTTTCACAGGACTATTATACTGGTATCCTCCCTAGTAGTTAGGTTAGTTAATACTCTCCATGATAAAAGAGTCTTGTGATTTGTCCATTACGAACCTCTCACAGCTTCACTGTTTGCTGTAAGGCTTTGATATACCACCAAGGAAACACCCTCAAGCTTCAGAAGTGTCTTTTTTCTCTAAAACTCTCCTCTGCTACAGCTGAGCAAACACTATTAAAGAAGTTAACCCATTTTCTTTTCTTACGCATAGGCATCACATATACAAATTATAATTAACTTTAACCTTACCTTAAAATATTCCTCAGAAATAACACATCCAAATTATATAATTTCACTATAATTAAAATAGAAGCTGCAAAGTAAAGTATTCAAAAGTTAGAAAATGACACAATCAAGGTTGGCTGTGCAATCATAGTTTGCCTCTAGTGCATATGCATTCTCGAACTATTTGGAAAGAAATGTTTAAAATTGTTGATATTTCTTCTGACAGCAGGATCCCCTGCACCAGATAGCTCACAGATCAAAACAGAATTTTCCTGGGAATTAGTGATTCTGTCTTCTCATAGTCCTCGAGTCTGGTTCTGTACGTTTTGGGGGACATATTAAGAGAAGTAGGCTTTGATTTTTTTGCTTGCTTGTTTCATATATAATATTAATTACCCAGCTGGGGGATAGAACAACATTGCTTGCAAACATGTCAGTGCTATGGACCAACAGGTTCCAATCTCAGCCATACTGACTTCTCTGCCCACAGACTGTAAGCTCTGTCTTGACAGCTGCGTACCCATCCTTTTAGGCAAAATTTTAAACCCAACCCCCGCCCAAATTCTAACCCCATAGCCCTGTTTTCCACTGATCATAAAAACCACATAACATTTCATTAGAAAAATTCCTGTGTTCATTGGCCAAAACCTATCATCTTTATTCAAGATTTTTCTACCACTGACTGCATGTATTGGTTATTTTCATTTAAAAGATTTGTATGCACCTACCGTCATGGTATTTGGATGCATGACAGTACTATTCTCAGCTAGAAAAGAATCCAAATAGGACCAAAGGGAATATGATGGAGCAGCCAAGACAAATTTCTATGTTTTAAATCTGTTACATTTGTAGATTTTTTGATAGGGTGATGGCCTTTTAAGCCAGGCTTGCTGGCAAAATGCACGATAACCATACAAACTGTAAAGCCTGGCAAAAGTGCTTCCAAATCAAAGAATTTGAAATGAACAGAAAATAAATGTAGATCACATTCAGATCCTTAAGTCAGCTGCAGTTGCAGAAACAAACCTGGGCACACCTTAAATCCTAAGTCTTTCATTTCTCATTAAATGTGAAGTACTATGATTGCTTATTAGAAAATGATGGTGTACTGAATGCAGTCTGAATGGTTTGGGTGCATTACATCCACTAAGCCAGCGTGAGAAACAAACACAGGCCTTGTCACATTTTCAGAATACAAAAAGTCGGTACCTCTGTGTTGACAGTTTTAGGCTTATGAAAATTACCCCACAAATGAGAGCTTTTCAAAAAAACACAATAATAGGACAGAAAGTCTGCAACAGCTAACTTGGGACCTGACACCAACATGTGCGTGTTTCTCAATGTGAAACACTTGTACTTTCTGCACTCAACTGGACGTGCTCGTGCCATGAATTCGAGGTGCCCAAGGGTTCTGATTCCCATGACCTACTAACAGTCATGCAAAGCAAAGAACTTGTACAGCACAACAAATTCCTGTCTTTGTGTATCCCCCCTGACAGCAGGGCCAGGGAGTGAGAGCTCTTGTGCTGCTTACAGGGCTTTTCATGCAGGAGTTATTCTCAAGGGCCTGTTTCCATAAAGTTTAAGATTCTTTTAGATAGAAGAGTAGTTGAAAAAAAAAGCCTTAGCATAATTCATAGTTAGGTTTGTTGTGTACCTTGCAGAATACTAAGACACCAAAGTATTTAAGAATTAAAGGTGGAAACCAATTTGTGTATTAAATTTTGAGTGTGGCTGTGTTCCAGCAATTAAAAATAAGTATTGTCAGCGTGAAAATAAAGTGATTACCAATAAATAAAAAAAGATCGTGATGTCTCAGAAATTGTTGAGCAAATGCAATGTTATAAGAAAGGCTTTGCTATGAAAGATGATATGCAAGGACATTGAGAAAATCTGCTCCTTAGTCCAAATAGGAAAATCTTTGGTGTTCTTTAAATTATATCAAATGTTACTTAGCATTTGAACCTCTTCACTTGAGTTTCCAGCAGGCACCTGGATGGTTTAATACTAATCACATCAATTGGTTTCAGCTACTGCTTTATAGCCAGAAAACCACAAGGGGTGCTGATGTTGTAACTGATTTTGCTATTTCTATGAGTATGAAAAAGTTTTCTGCTAGGTTTGTATGCCAAAAGAACAACCAAAAATGTACTCTATGATGCAAACAGCTTATGGCAACTGTCTGACAACAGGCATATAGAGGCAAAAGAGAACAAGGAAATCATGCTAAACAATGGTCATGGCATATTAATAATCTAATGACTATCAAGGTAACATTAATGGCAGGAGAGAGTTTAGACACAGACATGAAATACAACAGTGGATATTAAACAGGTATCTTCAGAGAGAGGTGTTAATGAGGAACTCCTCTAAAGAAGACAAGGTGGTGGTAAAAGCAGAATGGTGCAGGTCTGATATTCCTCCAAACAAGGTGAAGTAGACCAGCGTCAAGACTGAATGAAGTTGGAAAGTGTGTTTTGTTACACACATCTTGTTACAAAGAGATACTAGGCAGAGTATAGACATGCTAGAAAGCAATTTGAGAACAGGGACAAATACCTATGTTTTAACCCAAGAAGGGGAAGCCAACACTGGAAGAAGTGATGACAGGGTTAAAGGGGTAGGTTAGGATGAACAGAAGCATCCCGAATGAAAAACAGTGAGGCAAGATCACATTTGTCAAGGTTAAAGGAGGTGGTTTGCAATAAACGAGACAGAAAATGCAGAGAACTTGGACAAGAATTACAGAAGCAGCGTGGCTGTATTTAGGAATGTATTGGCTGCAGTACTTATGATTTCCTAACAAAGTATTTCATGTTGGCATGAAGTGCGATCATATGGAGAAAAATCTGGCAGAAGAAACGCTAAGTGGTAAATAACTATAGTCATAAAGAAACTGAGCAAAGGAGTTGCCAGTTTTGATCAGCTAGATCAACTTGGCCTACTGGTAATGAAGAAAAAGTCAGAAGCACAACCTTCTAATTCATGCAAGACCACTCTTGAGGTTAAAGAGTTTGGCTTTCCATCCTGTACACAGACACATCTGGGAGGGTCTGACATCAGCTGGGACTCTGTGAAGCTGAACCCTGTGGTCCACTCTGGCAAGAAAAGGGCACTTGGTCAGCATTGGATTTGAAAAGACGGAAATGCGCATCTATGAAATATAAGCAGGAAAACAGATTTTTGTGGTTGGAGATTCTCGGAAAGCAATCTACTGAGAGAGAACTGGAAAGAACAATGTGGAACAAAGATTTTTTCAGCATGTCTTCAAAAGGCTAAAAGGTTTAAATAAATAGTTACTAACTAGAAGCTTATTCAAAATACTAAATGAGCCCATAGCAAGTTCCAGTTTTTGAGTACCATTTGTATACTACTGACTGACCTATATTTCCTGGCCTATGTTTTGCTTCTGGCTGTATTAGGGCCAGCAACCACTCCCACACGAGTGGATCTGCGTGCATCTCAGCCACTCTGAACTTCCACTGAGTTTCACAATAGACTCCAATTAGCAGTCACAGGTCAAAGCAGCTCAGTGATTGGATCATCCACATGCAGTCTGCTAACCCAGACATATGAGATCCACCCAAGGAAAAGGCCATTGATGGTGAATAACCAACTCACTTCTCCCTCAAGATGGACAAGGCCAGTTATGGAAGACAAGAGAGAAATAAGGAGAGGCTGTGTAGCCAGATGTCTGTGTTTTAGTTTCACATGTTGGACCAATGCACTTCAAAGCCATCTTTGATCTGGGTGAAGTCCAGCCCTCTCTTTCCTTGCCTTCTCCAATGTGCACCTGCTTGGTACAGGTACCCTGCATGAGCAGAGTCTCACAAAGTAGTGCTAAACCTTGGACTTCCCTTTCCCAAATCTCCAGCCACATAAGCAATTGGATTTTTCTTTAGCCTCTCTGTGGCTCCATTTTATGGAAAACTCTTTCTCTTCTCCCTCTTGCATGCGACTCTCCACCAGGCTGTGGAATCTCCTCTTATTTGGGAAACCAGCTTGTTATTATTTCTTCTTCAGCTCTCTAAAATGGCTTCTCAGCTTTTCTTTGATGGCTGCCAGCCTCTTTTTCATATTGGTAGTTCAAGTCCTTATCAGTTTTGTCATACAAACATAGCTCCTTGGAAACTGATCCACAAACTAGTAGCAAGCTCCCCTGAATTATTTTTATGGGCCAACATGTTTTGCAGTAGTATTTCACACAAAATGGGCATCTTTGAGGGAGAAAAGATAGAGATGAAAGGGCATGGGAGTAGAGACGGAATAAGGAGTACCTGGTGAGAAGTAACAAGAGACCAGGAAAAAGAGAGAAAAAATAGAGAAAATAAATGCTGCTTTCCACTTATTGTGGTGCATTTATTTATAGTTTATGTTTATGTTCTTACATTGGTATTTTGGAGGAGAATGGACCTATGTGTTGTGATTAACAGCACATGAAGCTGAAGAATCAGCAGCATTCCCGCTAGGCAGCATCCCGTTGTGAAGGCATAAACATGATGATAACAATGCATTGTACCATACCACAGCCTGGGGCTCCTTGAGAGCTCCTGGGACCAGGACAGGCTCTGTGTCAGAGGGCATGGGGCTACCAGCAGCACGTTATGACACGTTTATTGCAAGGGGATTGACATGCATTCAATGTGAGTAAGTTTTTGCCAGGGAACGGGTATGGCTGTGAATAGCTGGTGAAGCTGTGGACTCAGAGCGTGATCTTATGAAAAGTGCTTGTGGAAAAGAGGGCAGAGGAGAATCAGAAGGGAGACTGCATTAATCAGTATTTCTGTTTGCACTAAGGGGGATCTCCAGACAGTTAAAGGCTGGAAAGCCTAGTCCTCTGCACCATCTTCTCTGAGGCTGCATATTCCTATTAATTACTAATTACTCACATTAATGAAGAGAACGAAGATATGCTTCCAAGTATGATTAGAAAATCAGTGCTTGCAAGCTAACTCAATGGACGTGCAATGATTTTCCTGATTTCTTGGTAGGAAATTGGGTACCTCTTGTCACTTTTTTAATGTTGTGCTTCTCAAGAATTTATGGGAGGTAAAATGGAATAAAATATTAGCCTTATAGAGAAAAAATATTATCGTTAAGCAATCATATGAGAGATATGTATGAACTGCCTGCTTTTATGTGGAAGCTTATTTCTAGAACGTGTATTTTCCAGAGGTTTTAACCACAATGCCTTTTATTTGTTATATGAATCCTAAATAATATTTACTTGTTCCTCTAAATGCAAGGAAATAACAGAAAAGCAAGGGAAAATAGACAGGAAACACATGACTTGCAGGAAAGGCAGCTGCAACTTATACCACGTTTACTGTTTTTACCATATCCAATCACTGCAGACACTTTCCTTAGCCCTAAAGAGAAGTGCCCATGTTAGGGCTTGCCCAGTGTTTCTTCTGTAGTCAACATGTGCTATCCAGAGGTTTCCAAAGAAAAACTGAGACGCTGAACCAGCTGCATTTCCAAACCAATAAAAAAAATAAATATACACATTGGTTTAGTTTCTAAATATATTTTGTGGTGTTTTGGATATTAAGATATAGATTTTTATATTTGGTCTTTGAAACTAACTGCAGCAGAAGTCATTGACACAAAAAACCTCTACCATGAAGTTCGCTGTTTTGCACGCAAGAAGCACTCTCAGCTTTCAGTCAGGCAAGTTTCATGTGTGTAGCTGAATGGTGAGATGGCCACAGCCTTTCTCAGGCTGGTAGCACCTGGTGCAGTTCTGGCCAGAGAAAAGAAGCAGAGGGAATTCTTAGTCATCGCATTGTTTAATCTAGCACTCATGAAAAGAAGACATCAGAAATGGTGAGATGCTTCCTTTTAATGCTTGGCTATGAACTGCACTTTAGTTGAGGTATTTTTGTCACTCTTTTCTCCATTCTGCAGCTATTTTTTCTGTTAAGGCTCTTAGATCATAGCTCTGAGACAGAGACAATCAGTTACAGTATATCTCTACAATGTCCAATACAATGATATTCTGAATATAGCCTAATATTTCATTTACTAAAGTGTAAATTACACTACTGTAACAAATTTTGTGACTATAAAGAAACATCCATTATTTCTGTGTTATCTCAGCTAAAATTCTTGTGCTGCATTATACCATGTTTCTCATCCCTGTTATTTAAAATAATTTACAACAAATGTGATGTGAAACTTCAGAGAAATCCCAAGCAATGCATTTTATGTTGGCTGACAGCAAAGAACTGCATTAATTCTAACATCCAAATAACATAATCTGCTCCAAGTGCATATAAAGCTCAGACAAATGCTCCTCTTCATACAATTAAAAAAAAAAGGGGGGGGGGGGGAGGTAGGATGGCTAGATCTTTTCCTTTAACATGAAGGAGGGCCTACTGGTCTCAAAAACTGCAGTCTTATCATGTCCATGCTGGCCACTTGGCCTTCCTGTAGAAGCAGTTGATCTTAGCCTTCAGCAACATGCAAAGAGACAAGCCATCGGTGCCTCAGTACACTGCAACACGGAGATGCCCTCTGCACAGCTTTCACCACGGACCAGAAGGTCTGACCAAGGTGATTAGCTCGGTAGTCAATGGAAACATTCTCACACCTCAGCAAAGGTCTCAGAAAGCTGGACTGCCTTATCCGTCCCTCTATCGGATACGTTGGCGATGTGTACATTATTTGAAGAATTCAAGCTCACCCTCCACCATTCAATTAGTATGGGAAATGAGAAAATCTTGTGCGTAGATCATCTTTTTACATTTTTATAGTACTTACAAATACACACAGCAGGGAGACCCTGTCAAAACTAGATATCACCAATGCAGGAAGAACAAATAACTCGAGCTGCAAAAGAGTTCAGATTGCTTGTTCCTGTGCTTCATTGAAGTAGATGAAGTGTGGGTATCTCATAAAATATGCTCGAGTACTTTGATTTTTTCATCCTGCACTCACTCCTCTGCAATCTGCTTACCATGACAAAAGTCACCAGAGACGCAAAGTGCTGTGATAATGAGAGAACTGTAGGTAACTTCCAATCAGTCCCCTGGGGCATATTTGGAGTTTACTACCCATAGGATATAACGGTTTCTTCATGCAATTGCAGCTGACTCCACATTTCTCCTTCAGTAAATATATGCAACCATTGAAAAATAAAATTCAGGTTTACCTTAAGAGAGTGCTGAGCACATCTCTCTTTGCATGCCTCATGTTTATCCATCTACAATCTTGCAATTTTGGGAAATCAGAGTATTGGCTTTTTGTTATAGTAATCTCACTGTTGGAAGCAACTAACATTTGGCTATTGTGAGTTTTATGTAATTAGTAATTTATGGCCCCTAATTTTCTCAGACACTTTTTGCAGCTGAAGCTGCAATTTACATTATGCCAAATATTAAACCTCTGGAGGCAGTGTATGTAGCCTTTCAAAGACCAAAATTACACCTCTTTAGGAGGTTCACTCCCTTAAAAAATGTTTATTAAGAAAGATTTCTTTGCATGTAAAGTGCTGGCATAAATTACAATATAGGAAATTTAATAATGAATGAGATTTTTCATTATATTATTTTGATCACCATTATATTTTCATCAAATAATGAATGTGTTACTGAAGTAATAGCTTTACTCCTCATAAGATACACGTCTAAAATGACTTCATGGGGTAAAGCACACGTAATTCCTTTTAAAAGCTGTGTTACATGTTCCTTTTTTTCAGCTATTGTTTGCAAGTTGCCCAGGTTACCTCCAGTAACACTCTATGCAAGGCGTAGAGACATGAAACCCTTTCAGCCATCTCGTGACATTAGCATTTAATTATCGTTCCAGTTTTCAAGAGAAAGAGGAATGTGTTTAACATTTCCTTTCATTTTGTTCTGCTTTTAAATATCCCTAACACTGTGCGAGAATTAAAGTCAAAAGTTAACACCATACTAATGGGGTTAATGTGTGGTCAAAGTCTGCATTTTTTTCTGCCGGAAGAGCATTTGATGTTATTCTTGTTGAATAAAGACAGTCGGTAGCGATACGTTACAAGCTCGCAGCTCTGAAAAGGAAAACCAGGCTATTTCCACAAACCTGGGATTGCTGTATTTTTTTTGTTCTAAGCAGGTCATGCTGTGCAAAGAGGTGTGTTTTATTGGTACTCACACGTGGGATGCCGCTGCTCTGCAATGCAAGGAGCGCTTTCGATGCGTAATGGCCTCCAGTATAAATATAGCAATGTGACTGTTTATTCTCTGTGTTGATCCACTGTAGCTCTATTCCAGCCTCATCCCAGCTGATTTCCATGGGGTTATATTGCCTTCAGCCTGACAGCAGCACGGTGATGAATCAGGGAATCTTTTCTCCAGTTCCCAGTGCACAACAGTGAATTTTCTAGATAGCCTGTTCAGAGACCTCTGTGCCCCCCTTACGCTGTGAGACAGATGAGGATGAATAGTAGCCAAAAGGAAAGGTAAAACCTCAAATGAAGCCACCTGCCCTCTTTTCACCGCCTCACGGAAGTCTCCTGGTAGTGACGTTGTGTGCTCCAGACTTGGCTAGAAAGGGTTAGCTGAGTTTAAGAAGGAAACATTCTGCCGTGCATGGTTCCCTGCTAAGAATCCAGTAGAAAAGGCAGTCAAAATTGATGCTGTGTCTCTGGTTTGCTTTCCGTCCTGGCTTCTGCCTAGAGGGGTAATTGGGAGAGCTGAAGGTACAGCTGTGGCACTGGGAATCAAGAAGAGCATTGATGTCCATGGCCTCAAGGACTTGAGAACGGGGAGTCAGGGTACCTGTGCAGCTCCTAGGAAGTTCCTATGACTCTGGGAAGTCCTAAGGCCAAATGCTTTGGTTTTTTGTTGCCTTCCAAGGGCTGGCAAGTGTCATCTACAGAACTGCTCACTCTTTTCAGCACAGGCTGAGACTCCTTTACAGGGCCTGCAGTCACAGACTCTTTCAGCTCTGTGCCCATTTTTGCAGCAAACATCATTCACAGGGAATATTAGCTGTAGAAGGGGTTTCGAGAAGCTAATGTCGTGTGCTGCTTAGAGCATCAGCCTCAGTTTGTCCTTAAAGCAAAGTGGATTAGCTTGTTAATGAAATCAGGCATAAGAGGGCTCACTCTGTGGAAGGCTTTGCCCTGGGGCTGTGGAGCTGGACCAGGAGGCAGCACCAGGGCAACCCGGCATGGCCAGGGGCCATGGGATCACCAGGATGGTGTGATGCCCTCCCTCCCCAACCAGCCCCATCCTGCAGACCCCAGCAAGGCAAGACGGGATGGGACAGGAACAGTGACCAGGGTCAGCCAGAGCTTGGCCATCCACAGGCACCGTGAGGCCCATCCCAGCCAGGAAGGAAGCCCCGGGAATGGGATGGAGACAGGATGGGGACAGGGTGAGGACAGCACCCAGCTCAGTGGGGCCCAGGGCGAGGCAAGGACAAGTCTGCAGTGCCTGGTCTGCATATCGAAAAAGTTCTCATTACTAAATGAAACAGTATGTTTTGGTTAATCCAACAGAGAAGGGGTACTTAATTAATCTCTACTGAGGTCTGCTGGGAAATTCTTCTAAGGTCTGTTAATTCTTACTGAGATTTTCAGGAAGCAATATACTGGTTTCACTCTGCCTTCACGACTCGCAGCTGCTTTCTGAAAGAGCAAGGTAATGGTAAGAAATACCGGATCGTCTGCAGATAAGGTGAGGTCTGGGTAAAATGTGCTCATGAGGTACATGAGAGACAGCTATTCGAGTAGCAGCATAGAATATAACTTTGGAGATGTAAATTAAAGTTACAGGTGAGAGCACAAGTAAAAATGAATGGCTTGTTCCACATTATAATTTTTTCCAGCAGAAAAAGCCAGCTTAACAGGTTCCCAATCTCCCCCTTGCCCCACACCCGCTATGTCGACAACCAGCACAATTTACCAGCCCCTCAGCTGAGTTGCTGCAACTCTTTGTGGAGACACTCTCTGAACCCAATAAATGAAACCATCCTTTTTTTTTTAAATAAAATAATAATAATAAAAAGGAACAATTTCAAGTCTAGCCACATACGGAGCACAACTGAGCACTTAAAAAACTGTGGCTCAGGGGAAGCAGAAGAGAGCAAACAGCTGGAAAACCCTTCCATGAGTCTCATGCTCAGAGCAATCTAGCACAGAAACACCCAAGTGACCACAACTCCCAATAGAAATTCCTCCAGATTGTTGTGTCACCATGGGTGCCACACGCTTTCCATTATAGATCCCAATGTTGTATTGTTTTTCACTATCGCCTAGTTTCCACACAGCAGGACAAGAACTGTAGATGCTAGAAGTATGCCTCTTCTGAAATGATTAATCTAAAATAAGGCAGGCGTCTCCAAACACAAGGGGGTGGGGGGTGTGGCAATGAATTGCTTTAATCCTGTAAAACTGTCGTAGCAACATTAAAATCAAAACTCCTGTGTCTTACATAACTGTATCCGCTCAGGTACCAGGGGACAAGGAATTCAGGCACATGTATATAGCCAGCCATGTAAAGGTTATATGGACAACATTAATTCTGGTATTTCCTAGCAATTGGTATTTGCCTGAGCAAACACGATCTACTTTCATGTAGGCTGCTGGAGGGCTCTTTGTAACTATATCTAAATCACCTAGTCTTTTTTGCCTTCGCATAACTTTACTAGCTACGCCTGCCTGTTTTAGAAATGTCTAAAAGTTGTTCATGTGAAGAGAAAGCAACAGCTTTAACTGAAATTAAACTTTCTCCGATCACATACAAGGTTATCTACACAGAAGTTTTGCAGCAGAACTGCAGTTATCAATACAGCTAGTGATAACCGATTACACTGCCAGTTTGGTTTGGTTGCTTTGTTACAGGAGCCAGCCAGAAACTAAACTAATCCAGCCAACTTTGCTTGTACTTTTAATCTAATGCAAAAGCTGAATTTCTGACTTTAAAAAGTGAAACGCTAGCATATATCTATCAATGATACTACCTAACTGCTCATACTTGGTAACTGTGGAAATAATAGCAGACAATACATTTAATTTCTAAGGCTGAACGATCAAGAACCATTACAGGAATATAGAAGACACGAGTAAAGCAATTAAGATAAGTGGAATGTCTTTCATTGCTTGTATCAAACAAGTGAACTATTCAGGAAGATGGGCCAAGTTGGCGAACTTGCTCAAAATAAATGACCGATGCAACTTTTCATGTGTGCTTACTGTAACTCATACACTGTGTGAGCTGGGTTGGCTAATTGTCAACGCACTGATGCAGCACACACACAGTTCCTGTTTAAATAAGAGCATTACTTGTTTTGAGTGAAATTAAAGATAAACTGGCGGTTACAAATGAAAAGTAAATGACTAAATTTTGTTTGTAGAAACAGCTGAGTACTTATACGCCCCTGAGTTTGCAAACATACAAGGAAGAAGTGACTTCTGGTCAGAGGGACTGCTGAAATGTGGGAAGTTACTCATTTGCTTAAGTGTTCATAAGATCAGACCACAACATCCAGAAACTCAGCTGCTACACCCAAACATTTTTCCCACAGCACCCAGTTCTTAGTCATTTCTCTCCAGGGAGAGCAGACAGCATAGAGCAGAAGTCGTTGTGGTCAGTGTATGGCCTATTTAGTAAAAGACTTTATCTTACTCATTTTCCGTGATTCGTATTTCAAGACTTCATTATTAATTTCTGTCAGTTATAGGCACCAGATTTACACTAAAAGAAAAGCTGAAGAAAGGCTTGTTGCTTGCTCTTAAGTCTAGTGGGAGAACCCCGACCTCACTAATATACAGGGTAACACCTAATTTGGGATCAATAGTGTTACGTTTATTAATGATCAGTATTTTCAAATGTTACAAATGATTTGGGGTAGCCCCATTATAGAAACTCCTTCAGGCAGTCTCATATTCAAAAAGTAGGTCTCCTGCCCTTCTGAAAGGCCAGTGCCTCCCTGAGACTTCTCAGGAGGGTCTCCTGAGATGCCTCACCACTTTGGAACATCTTTGCCAGTCATTTTACTTATTGTGCAAAGAAAAGGACCTTCCTAATCTGCTGCTGTTTGCTACCGCCCCTGTGGAGCCTGCAGTGCTGTACTCCTTTCAGAAGTGTGTCAATAATTATATTTTTAGCTGGTATAACATTCATTTAACCAATAGTGAACCTACTGGTTGTGGACACCCTTAAGACTAATATTCCCTCAATTCATGGGCCTGAAAGAGAAGTAAAAGGTAGCTCTGAAAAGCCTGCATATCCACTCCTGGCAGATGACTTCAGAGAGAGCAGTCTTTCTGCCTGCTCATCTTCATCCAGAGGATGGATGAGGATGAGGAACCCCCGGGCTTCTGGTGAGAGCTGAGGGGAGAAGCAGTCCCTGCTGCTTACAGTAGCCACTGGCCTTGCAGAAAAGTGATGAGATAACTTCATTCACAATGCAAATTTTACACTAAAAAACACACCAGGAGAGCTGTGAAAGCAATGCAGTAACATTTTTCAAATACCCTAGTGAATTCATTCAAAAAATACACATTGGCAGGAGGAGGGGACGTAGTTTAATAATTTTAATGGCCAACACTTAAGAAAAGATTAAAGGTCTAATACATTAAAAAGGAAACTCTGCTGATGGTAATCAGTTTTGCTCCTTTTATGCATCATTTTGTTCCGTGTTTGTGTATGAAATGAGGTGTGTGGGGGTGGGGAGAATCTGAAGATTTAGGGAGATTACTGCTTTCATGAGAGTGTTTTATTGCACTTCGGCAGTTCTGGATTTAACCAGAAAATCCAATTGTGGAAAAAGGATGAAACAATCTGTTTTTCCTCTAATCAATCACAAGGTTGCAGGACACATTAAAATAAATTTGCGACCGCCATTCTTCTTCCTTCCCACTGCTGTCATAGCAAATGATGATCCAAAAGCTGATTGACACTTCCCATATCAGCTCTGATGCCTGCTGCCCTCCTCCTTTTACCAATTCTTATGATTACGAACGAATAACTTCTCAGCTGTTACAAGAACATGGAGAAAAGCCTTATGGTAGATGAAGCTTTTAATAGATGCTAACCCTAAAATATTGGCAAAATTACAATCAGTCACATGAAATAGAATGAAAAGAATAGAGTAACACTTTACTGTAAAGTATTTCTCCTAGCTTTTGCCTACAGTCACTTGTTATTCCTAAGCTAGTTGTTGCCTCAGATAGAGCAACTAGCAACCAAAATCAAAGGCAATGTTTCCAAATCAATACAGATTGCAGAATCATTCCCTGCCATTGCAACAAACAGAGGTGGCTCAAGCCACGATACTCCTGTGCAAAGCCTTACGTTCAAGGTAAGCAGAATTTTACCCCTCTGCGTGTTCAAACTCAGAGTATCGGAAATGTGCATCCCATGTAGACTACTGGCAGACTGCTTGTGTTACCCAAGCAAGCTTATTTCTGTGACTGCCGTGTAAATATACACCAACACTGGGATACAACTCACCTTATTTTCTTAAAGGTAAGCATCTAGTCTTAGCTAGTATATTCGGATATAAGGGAGTGTTACAGGCACTATGTCCAGTGAGATGTGTCATTGCTGAGGGAACCTTCCTCTCTGTTGAGTCCAGGTATAGAACAGATGGTTGATTTTTAGACAGTTAAATTTAGATTCATTCCATCCCACATTGACTTTTAGGAGAAGCAGATATTTAGCTACTACTGCTCCACTGGTCCAACATGAGGCCTTTATAAGCACTGAAGATTACAGACCCTCAGTTTTATTCTATTGAGGCAGTTAACACCATCTTTGGGCTGTAGTTTACCTTATTTCCTAATTCCTACAAATGGATCCCCGCTGCCCACCACAAGCAGATCCCTGAACCCATTCACAGGAGCAAAGAAAGGTCCTCCCACACATATTTTTTTTTGCTGGGAATTGTTCCCTGATTCTGCCAGAACTTGTGGACTTGAACTCACTGCAGCATCAGAGCCCAAACACAACATCTGCACCTGGGCTGGACAGCTGCGACATGAATGAAACAAAATCCCTTGGAGGATTCTAGCAATAAAGAAACCCAGCGAACCATATAAACAGCACCTACCATCAAGGCTTCATCCTATGGCCTTTTATTGTGCAAGAAGTCATTAGGATTTGTGAGGGCTACTGTCCATGCTTGTAAGCATTGATATTAGATGATACTGAGTAATTTTTTTTTTGCTAAAATAGTCTGACTAACAATTAACTGGGAAAAGTGGTGAATAAAGTGAAACCATTAATAGGTACAGAAAGAAATTGGTGTGTTAGGTTCTATGTGGTATTTCTTTTGTGCCATATTTTCTAGAGCTGTTTCTCATTTCTCTTTTCTCCAGTGTCTTTCATGAACACAATGTTAAAAGTGATGAACACAGGTTAAATATTAATATAGAGCCTCTCATGCTTTATTGAAAATATTAGGCTGTAACACTGTCGTTGCTTACAGCATTAAAATAGAATCAACATGGAAATCAGGTGCTGAAGTATAAGAAGACAGTTAAGCAAAATACTACAGCTATTCCTTAAAACAAAAGTAGCATTGGTCAGGAAGATTTTGCTGAATAATGGTTTAGCGAAAGAGAGGAAGAGAAACTGAAACAGAAGCAGCAGAAAATATGGAGACAGCTTAAAGAAGCACTGGGAACATGCTCTATGGGCCTCAGAAAAAAGTCTTCAGAGAGATCTGTGGACTGAGAGCTAAATAGCAGAGGGCTGAGAACGTAAAGAAATATCACCTGTTTGAATCCTCCTGTGTGCAAATGTATGGATATGGTGCATTCTTTGTGTAAATTACACAAATAATAAATTATCAATGAAGATAACAACTCTACTGACCATTTGTAGTTCTACTTAAATAAAGTCATAGCCTTGAAAATTAACTAAACTTTTAGACAAAAGGGGTGACAGCATACTGTTACCTGCTAATAAATATGGTTTTATATGGGACAAAATTCTTCTATTTTTCATTCATTACAGCCTTATACTTGTTTGCATCCTGCATAAAAATAATAAAGATATCCCCAAGTTTTTATCATATGGAGATATATGGTGAATATATGTTACTTCTAAAGTGCTGACCACATAAATATCATACATATTTTTTTGTACAAGAACTGCATTTAACTTCATCAATTCAATTTCATTTAAAAAAGACTAAGCCAGCATATTGAACTGATTTCTGGCACAACGGTAAGATTTTTTTTTTCTTTACTGTCATTTTAATTCATTATATTACTGTGCTATTTTTAAAAGGTCCCATTTATATTCTACATTGCTGTTCCATAGATTAACAGTTGGAAACTAAAGATTAATTTACAGGAAATGTAAGGCAAGTATCAAAGCGTAGTGACAGGAGTTATCTTAAGAGTTATATCGTATAATATACCACAAGGTCTTTACCGTGGCATATTCTATGCAGTTCAGATTTTTAACTTCTAAAGACAGGGGGGCTAACTATTTCTGATGCTTCTGTGAAATAACATAAGTATGCTGTGTCATGCTAAATTACATCTTCATCCTATTTTAACAAAAATGTAGCATGGTAAATTATGCTTACAATTTAAAAGGGGGAAATGAATTGTTATAAAATACCAATAATATAACTCAGAGTAGAGCATTACAATATTTCAGTTACTTACAATTACAAAAGTGAACCCAGTGCAGGTGAACAGCAGCTGAAATTTATCACCACCTGATGGCTGTTCAGTGGACCATGTGAAGGGAATTAACTTGTCTGTCCAGTTTGGAGCTGAAAACTCTCCATATTACAGAAACTGCCACCAAAGCTGGCACCTTCATTGGCAGAGGCCACGGGCTAGGTGGGTGTTGGAGAAACAAGTATTGCTGTGCTTTTAACTGCTGACAGACTAAGTGCAGGACTTCATTTGTCAAAGATGATGGCAAAACCGTTCAAAAGTTTCAAAGAAAGCCCAGGAAAAAAAATATATCCCCCACTAGGCAGTTACAGCATTTGCACAAAATTGCCCAATTCTTGTTTACTTGTAGTCATGGGACTGAGCACTGAATCAGTCTCTCAAAGAATTGTATTCACACAAGCAGGAGTTATGGTCTTGGGGCAGAAATTAATGGGTGAGGTTCTCTGGCCTGCGTGATACAAGAGGTCAGGCAAAACGATCATGGTGGTCCCTCTGGACTTTTAAATCCATGAATCTGTGATCAGTAAATGGAAATCAAATTGTTTCCAAAACCAGGCAATGTCTCTTTTCATTTGGTCTACATAGTGGCACGTGCATTTGACATTTTATGCTGTAAAATATACAGAGGTTAATATGATGTTCTGCACATGTGTGGGCATTATCCCTTCCCACAGAAAACTTTCTGCATCACAGGCTGGATCACAGAACCCATTTTAGATCCCCTTCCACTGTCACTATGGCGTACAGCGCTTTAGCACTTGAGTAATGCAAGTTGAGAAAGCAAAATAGATCCGTCAGTGTTCTGTGGATTCTTAGACTTGAGGCTTAGACTTGAGGAGTACATGAGCAAAGGCAAGGTTTCTTAGCCCTCACATAGCACTCACTCTCATGCAAGCGTGATCAGGCTCTTTGAATCACCAAAATAAGTAATAAGCAATTTCCTCACCAGGACTATCCATATGCACAGAGCTAGCTATTTTCCAACCATCCTCAACAAGGTTCTGTTAAGTTTTCCAGTCCTCCCGACTGTTCTGCTGGTCACAATGGAGGGCCATCAGAAACAGCTGACAGATGTAACTTGGGGAGGCTAGATTTTCTTTTACTAAGGCTTTTATTTTTTCAAATGAGAAAATTCCATTAAAAAAAAAAAGCCATAATACTGTCAGTTGGATAGAAGATGGCACTGCAAACACAAAGTGATAGAGACTGGCTATCTAAGTGAAGCATACAATTAGTTCTGAATACCTTTCTTTCAAAATTATACTGATAATTGGCAATATCTTATTCACTTGAGTTTGCATTTGGCTAAATGACAGAGACTTCTATTAACTGATGCAGTGGGGTTTTTTTAAAGTTCATTTGCAAATAGCAGGATTTACTATTTGTGCTATGCCAGTTTTCTTTCTATTAAAAAAAGAAAATTATTAAAGCAGATCTAAAGGCACGATTCCCAGCATATGGCATTTATCATCAGACTTAGGATTGTGGAATAGGCTTAGGAGTCACTACAAAAGCAATACCTCCTTGTACTTTCTTAACCACCTTCTTTTCTCATAGTTCCCACTCATTTCTGCCTTGTGCCATCGTGTTCTGCCTCCTCCCTCTGTGCTGGCACCACTGTGCATGTGGCCATGTTGTGAAGCAGCCCAGAGAACTGAGAGGGCTTAAAATCCACCACCAACCCCCACCCCCAAAAGCAAAAAACCCCTCCAAACCCCATTGAAAAAAAAAAAAAGAGAGAGTTCTCTTCAGAATTCATTTTCCAGGATCTGTTTGCTGGCGGGGCAATGGATGGAGCAGTCTGGCACGGCAGAGCAAGGAGCCATGTAGGGCAGGAATTATCACCTCCTCCTGGAAATGGGGTGGCTGGGCTCTCTTTAGGCTTAGTGAGAGACATCTGTAAGGAGATAATTTCAGCCTCTCTAGTTTTGCATGTCAGGTATTCACCCTTCTCCACACCTCAGTAACTGTGTCATTTTCCATTCACCCTAGCTATCCCATAACAGTTTGCTACAAATAGATTCAGAAATTGACTGTCAAGGTATTCTTTGTAAAGTATTTCATTGCCATACATGGAAACTGCATTGACTTTCCTCCAAAAGAGGGGGAAAGATCTGCACGGTGCACTTGATGCTACCTGCAGCAAAGTAGAGAATAAAACCCCCGGTACAGGGAAGAATTGACTATTATCTCTCCAAGCTGAGCTCAGTGTCTTATGCTGGTCTGGAAAGGAACAGGATAATGGAAAGTTTTGGTCTCAGCAGTATAACATCTCTGAGGAACGCTTTTTGGTGTCAGAAGCCTGGCTTCTTTTTCCCCTCTTAGAACACGTTGCCACATCATAACCTATGCCAGGTACTTTCTGGGGAGGTGGGGGGGAAGTTTTAAAGCCTATTTTAATCCTTCCCACTCGTTGACACCTCATTGCTTTAGACTTGTAATGATAAATGTGATAATGAGTAATGACATCTATTCATGGAACGTGTGAAAGCAGGTCTGAAATGTCAGGATTTGGCGCGAGGAAAATGTGTCTCCAGCAAGGTCAGCTGCATTGACTTACTTAAACCCATCCCTCATTAAAACACAGGCTGAATTTCTCATAAGTCTGGTCAGAGTACATTCTCCGTCTCTCTGTCTCCGTCCCCCTGCGCCTGCAGTTTTTTTAGACGGTGCTCAAAGGCCAAATTATGGGAATTTTCAAACTCATTGTTCCCCATTAAAATGCTAATTCTGCCTGTGATTCCTATTGTTTAATCCCCGGAGTGCTTTAGGACATGCAAGACAGAGCATACATTCTCTGAAAGAGTGCTCACCCTCTATGTTTCTCCATCCCGTTGTCAACAGCGGGCCAGGACAAATGGTGCGGCTTGGCAAGCGGACAAGATGCTTTAGCAAGGTGCAGCAAACAAGCTGTACGCCGTTGTTACATGGATTGTGCTCTCTGATGTTACATGTGATGTGCCTTTTCTATTCTCTTCCACACAGACTTTTATAATGCCCTCATCACCATAGTGCCTGAGCGCTTTCTAATAGTGCATTAACCAAAACAGCTAACATCTGTCACCTCCATCTCCTTTCATCCTGCCCCCAGGGAGAGGAGCCTGTGTAGAGAAAAACCTTTGGCAGAGATTTTTTTAATGAGAGGGAGATAGGGAAGGAGGATTGCTTTTTGCAAAGTGTTTATTAGCGCTCGTGTTATTGTAAATTTATATGGGGCGGGGAGGGGGGAATGGTCAAAGAAATGCACTTGGAGCAGAAGGTGATGAAGGGGTATGATGGTTCACAGATGCTGGGGAAATTCACTCTATGGTGTTGGTGTGCTTTTCTGGAAAGCTTTGCTCTAATCACCATTGTGCTAGTGACCTGAAACTGCCAACCCCAGCCCTGGTATATTGGATTATTGTTTATATTTCATAAACCAAGGCCTGGGTTGGCTATTAATGAGAAAGACCAAGATTTTGAATTTGACATCCAAAATTCTGCAAAAGGTCAGCACTGACAGCACCACAGAATCACAGAATGGTCAGGGTTGGAAGGGACCTCTGGAGATCATCTAGTCCAATCCCCCCACCAGAGCAGGGTCACCTACAGCAGGTTGCACAGGACGGTGTCCAGGTGGGTTTTGAATGTCTCCAGAGCGGGAGACTCCCCCACCTCTCTGGGCAGCCTGTGCCAGTGCTCTGCCACCCTCACAGGAAAGAAGTTCCTCCTCATGTTTAGATGGAACTTCCTAGGCTCAAGTTTGTGCCCATTACCCCTCGTCCTATCACTGGGCACCACTGAAAAAAGACTGTTACCATCCCCCTGGCACCCTCCCTTTAAGTATTTGTAAATATTAATAAGATCCCCCCTCAGTCTTCTTTTCTCTAGACTAAAAAGACCCAAGTCCCTCAGCCTCTCCTCATACGAGAGATGTTCTAGTCCCCTAATCATCTTCGTAGCTCTTTGCTGGACCCTCTCCAGCAGATCCCTGTCCTTCCTGAACTGGGGAGCCCAGAACTGGATGCAGTACTCCATATGCGGCCTCACCAGGGCAGAGTAGAACCAAGTTGACCTTGTGTGGGTAACTACTGTTAGATGATATAATTGTGCTTTTCCATTGCTTTTGGTTTAACTTTTGTAGACCTTAAGACAGATTAGACTAGACGCTGACCTTTGCTTCCAAAGGAAAATGAAGATTTGAAACTTTCACCTAGAAACAGCGACCTTTCCACTTACCATAATCAGGAAAGAACTTCTTTTGCCACCTATGCATGTGCCTGGCAGAAAGAAAGATACTTTCATCTCAAGAAGAGGAAAGGAGACACAGATGATGAATTAAAACCTTCATGAGTGAACTACTTTCTGCAGGAATGTGTATTCTCATTTTCATTCTGATACCTATCACTGTAGATGGTATCTTTGTTCTACTTTGTAATATTTTGCCAAAATAGGACTAATGTTGTTTACAACCATGATGATCTAAGGATACAAGTTAGGAACAGGAGAAGACATATCGTTTATTAAGTCAGCTAATATACTGGGAAAAACATTATGCTTTTGGATTTGGCATTAAAGGATGCCAAGTCCCAAAGCATCTCCATTTTACCCAGCTTTATCAGCCTGTTCAAAAAAATTACATACTTTCCTCCAAAACACTGGCATTAAGCTCTACTTAGGTTTCTTGTGACTACAACTAGTTTTTGAGGTCCCTGTTAAACCACTGATTGTTCTTCCTGCTTCTCTGATTCCAGTCGTTCCTTTATACTTGCTGAACCATTTGGTTTCTATTCCATAATAAAATTATCACCCACACCTGGCAGACATTGCCTGAGAAGACTTCAATGCTGAACATAGGCTATCTAGCTAGTTTAAAAAGGTATCTTGACAATACTGAATGGCTTGTAATGTCTTGATAGTCTGCTTTATATTAATTCACTCTGATTATCGCTGCCTTAATTTAACACTCAGGAACTTTGGCTATTTCTACCAGCAGTCCAGCTGAAATTACCAGCAGAATCGTTTTGGTTGTTTTTTGGTTTTTTTTCCAGAACTTTTCATCACGGATTGAATGGACATTACCAATGATTACAATTGCAAGGTATGAAGCTTCAAAGCTAGATGAAGGGCATTAGGTAAAGAATTATTAATTAAACTTTGCCTTGAGTCACACAGCAAAAATTGATTCAGACATACGCCTGTGGTGGGCCCGTATTAGCAGTACACCATGACGGTTTCTCTCCTTGTATTAGCTGTGCCCGTCAGCAAACGGAAGTTTACAGCACAGATTTCCCCCTCTCCATTTCTTTCTCATCCAGCACCATGCAGCAGGCAAACAGTGCAGATTAAAGTTTGTGAGAGCCATCTCAAGTACAAATAAAAGGGTTTCCACTCCTCTACATGGGAACATGGCCCATGTCATTGTCTAGGTCCTTGAGACGTCCGTCTTGAAAAGAAACGGAGAATGTTAAATTTAGATAACACAACTACCTATCCATACAAAAGTAGGTGGATAACAGAATCGTGTTTTCTTACCTATAGTTCTTAGGTTTTAACCTCAAAGCGTCTTGCAATCGGATTGCATTGTTCTGTGGAAGTTTGCACTCTTTTATCTCGTGACTTTGTAGAATTTATCCAGACGAGCATCCCTTCCTAAGCCGTGCCCATTGTATAAACCACACATGTCATCCAGTATCAAGTAACTAACACTAAGGTAAACCTTTTTACAATGAAAGATATCCTCTTCTTAAGTCCATCAAGAAGAAAGGCAAGATACCTAATTAGCATAGCAAGGTCTAGGTACTAGTGTGCTTTCTCTGGGTTTAGGTCTGCCTACTGAAAGTCCGCTTGCTTTTTAACAGTATGTTTCAAAAGCAAGTACAAAAAAGCCAGGAAATCATATTTAGTAGTAAATATTTTACACGTTTCATTATGCTACCAGAGGCATAAACATCTGTAAAGTTGTAGTATACTAATATAAAAAATCACCCTTGAAAGACAAAAAGTACACAGAATGTTAAACCATTGGGGGTTTTGTTGTTTCGTATGTTTTACTTGAGTAATTTAACATTCCTCTCTTATCCGTTCCAGTTAGGGCATGGCAACAAATCTGTTAGTTGCAGGAAAAAACATCAAATCATCACACTATGTTTGTGTCTTCAACACATATTCTTAGTGAGAGAGGATCTGGCTTTTAACATAAAGGTACCATATGAGTACATAAGAATATGTTATAACTTGAACATATACAGTACGCATTGTCCAAGTAAGTGTCTATTCTATTCAATAAGCACTATGGAGACAATCACAAACCAATGGATTCACAATATATTGTCTTCATAATTTTCAATGACTGCATCCCTTGAGTACTACAGTTTGTAATGTCATAGAGAACAGCCATGTGACTGTAATGTTCATGAGGAGGAATAAAAAAAAAAAAAAGCACACCCAAGTTTACTTACACATCTTTTATTGGTCTAATTCTCTCAGGCCACCTGTTCTGTAGCCGCATAAAACTAAGCAGCTGTGAACCCAGTGAACTGCAGGAAAGCGCGTGAATCTGACATTACAGATCAGAAGCCTGGATGTGACCTAACTTCAGTTTCAGAAACAAAACAAATAAAACCCCAAGCGGTCTCTGCGTCACATTTTTAGCGGCCTGAAACCCTGCGGTATCGCGTTGCACCTAATCTGGTGCAACTGCAAACTGCTGGTGGGAGCCAGTCCTGCTCCTGCCTTTCCCTCCCAGCCAGCCCTCTGCCAGCGCGCTGTAACTCCAGCTCCCTGCCAGAGCACCTAGTGCCTATCTCACTGTTCTGGTGGGTTTGTTTTCTGCCGAGCCAGCTGATTAATCCGGCTCACCTTGCCGCTGCACAATCATTAGGTCTGCTAGAGGAAAGGCAGAGGGAACACACAGGCAGGTACAAGCAGATTGATGGGGGACATTAGCCCTTTCATTAGCATTTCCCCATTAAATGGGGCGGGTTTAACAGGAAAATAGATGCTAAGAAAAAGCAACACTTTATTTCCCTGGTGTTTCAATAGTTTATATTAAGCACTACCATATTCCCACACTCACTGAAGTCAAAATAAAACAATGTGTCCTGATCATGGGTAAGAATCATGTCTGATAAATTTTTAAGTGTGAATGATAGAAAAAGGTGAAGATATTTTTGAGAGTGCAACAGTATATATAAAATATTACGCATGTGTCAAAACAGAGTGAGATTTTCCATGCACTTTGGTTCAACCTCACAGCTTGGTTAATTGATTTGGGTGCTGCTTTGAAAATCTTTTTCCTTTTTAAGCTAAAGGCTGAACATTTGAGACTTCACAGAAATCCCTCAGCATTGACCCCATTCATTTTTATAAAGTAACCACTCCGATAGCTGGGACCAAAGGACATGGTCCTGCACTCCTTATTTGAGAGCTGAGCGTGTCATTCAAAAGAAGAGAGAGTCCTCTAGCGGACAATTCTGAGTTTTACTCTAACATTTGAAAGGATTTGACTTTTAACTGGTTTTGTAATGCAAAAATACCCCAGCTTACAAGCATGTACCGAAAGTACAGTCAGAATTTTAAATCCTCCAAGTTCATGCCCACTGTCAGCTTCTTTGACAAAGTTTTTGGATCTTTTTACTCATGCTTTTTCTTTTTTCCTTTTTTTTTTTTTTTTTTAAGGAGAATATAGCTATTTCGGAACGAACAAATTCATACATGCTTCAGTAATCTTAT
The DNA here is from genome assembly GCF_000708025.1 of Charadrius vociferus. Taxonomy (NCBI): domain Eukaryota; kingdom Metazoa; phylum Chordata; class Aves; order Charadriiformes; family Charadriidae; genus Charadrius; species Charadrius vociferus. Next base: position 1,243,104 of record NW_009648079.1, on the reverse strand, counting down.
TCTTCTGCTATTAAAAAAAAAAAAAAAGTGTCATCTGATCAAGAAGGAGAAAGAATCGCTTGTTTTATGTGACTCTCCTAACGACATGACTGATCAAATGGAGCATCTGCAAATTGCTCAAACACTCTTGCAAATAACAAATGTGCTTCCAGGAGCAAGAATCGGTTCACAACTGAATGTACCAGTAGCAGAAAGTTAAATTAGCAATGAATATCAATCACAATGAAGCACTCGACCAGCTCTTGATGTGACACAACTTGAAGGGACACAATGTACTTTGAAAGGGCACTGATGTAATAGGATGAGACACAGTGACCTTTGTATGGTTGCCTTATTTGCTACACAGGCAGCAATCAAGCAACTTTAAACAGCCCTGAGATTTTGTTCCTGACCTCTCATGAACATTTTTCATTTAATAACGTGTCAGTGGCTTTTACATTCTCCCTTCCTGTTTGGACTGCACGGAGGTGGAGAAAAGCGAGACCAAGACGGACGGCAAAAGCCAGATCTGGTGGAGGAATGCTCTCCCCCTGTGAAAGCCCTCCATGAGTTATAGGCTTCAGGAGACAGAACTTGTGCTCATGTCAATAAAAGGAGCCAAAGCAGTTCAGTTCACCTACTCCCTGATTTTTCTCTGACATATTTCATCTTGGTCTGATATTCCTGTTACCAGTCTTCTATCTATCTTACACCTGATAGGGAATTTCCTGTGCAGGACACAGCCTTTATTGTGCCAGATGTGTTGCCAACTCTTGCAACTCTATCCCAAGCCTTGCAATTTCTGGAAGTATTTGTAGAGACCAGCTGCTAGGTCGTAAAATTTCAAAAGAATGTCTAGCTTTTATTTCAGGAAAAATAAGAAAAAGAAACAAAAACTAAGAAAGCAAAAAACAAGGTGAATTCTCCAAATCCAGAGCATAGATGCAAAACCACAGAATCTATTACTCTAAATATGTTTCATACTTTTTAAAGCCCCGTGGCACTCTTTTGAGGCCTGAGCTGTGATTTCCGAATGTTGGGAGCTGGCAGTTCTGTGAAAATTTCTCATGTGGAGACTTTATTCCCCACCACGCAGCTCTGGCCACTCCTGAGTTACAGAGCACAAAGTGAATTTGGCAGCCAGCAAGATCTGTCTGTGTGCGTCAATCACGCTTACTAAAATGTCTCTCCTTATTCATTACATTCAAATGCTTTGTGAGTAAACTAAGACTGAATTGCAGCGTGGAGGATGTTTTAGTGGTTGGAGGGCACAGTTTGGTTAGAAAAATGGAGTAGGAAGATGTAATCTTCACAGCACTCTCTTCCTCCTCGCCTCAAACGCTGAAGTACTAGGAGACATAATCTTCAACAGTATTCCTACATGTTTGCTTTCTAGTATTACAGCTGTGCTATCTCCCCTTTCATTTCCTTCCAGGCTAGCTATTTGTAACTGCTCATTTGAGCAGAAATATCTGAAAACCTGAAAATGCAAAGACAAAATACGCGTAAAGCAGGATTTTTCTACTAAAGATGAAGATGATTAAATAACGTCAAAGATAAAACCATGAAGTTATAAATACAATCTTCATGTGATTTTCCTTCAACTATATTCCTAATATTTTGCATTCTTTTGTTCCTTATATTCTAGCAGATGGCATCTCTGGGTGGATGTGCAGAGTAACCTGTGTTCAGTTCTCATTTGTTGTTATGAAAATTCTCATCAGGGTTAAATTCATCCAATGAGAAAATGGAAACCTACCTTAAATTGCATGAGTCTTCTCAAATAAATTTTTAGTTGGCAACAAAGTACACTGCCATCCCCATGGCTTCTCACGGGGTTTTCAACTCATCCAAAAATACTATCTGTACTCCAGCAGGCCTCATCTCCCCATTCAAAGTAGGAATAACAGCAATTCTTCATTGCCCCATCATTAGCTTAATATACTAAGCTTATGCCCAGCTTAATACTCCATTAGGAATGGAAGTTACACTTAACTTATGTGGGCAGAAAGGACAAAAAAAAGTAAATCTCAAATGCTTTGAATAAACTGTAGAAAATGGATCTTGAATTTTTTAAAGCCTAGTGAGGAATAATTGTGCTGTGCTTCTAAGAGACTTTAAGAGCTTTTCCCATGGAATTTCTGAAGACTTGACCACTAAAAAGAAGGTAAATTAGATTACAGCATAAAGTGAAGCCTGCATCTGGTGCTTTGGGACTGCTTGTTACATAGTGCCAGAGGTTTTGACAAGAGTGAGCAAGCTGTGAATATAGAAGACAGAGTCATCCAGAGACAGCAAAGCTGATTTCTGGACTCTTTTTAAGTTTCTTAGTAAGATTTTTCCCAGGTGAACGATAACCACTATCCCAGCTTTGACTGCTGGTGCCCTAGAAGCACAGAGGTAAATACAGAAACCATTCCCTTGCACTCTGTTTTCACTGGCTCTCACCGGCATCTCCTGGAATGTCAGCTTTTCTACAAGCACTCCCAGACTGAGGCCTAGAAAGAGAAAAAACAATTTTCAGGATCAAGGAGAACTGGTTGTAGGACTCAGCTTCAGTGGTAGGTTTGCTAATGATGACACCTGTGTGCCTCTCATCACTCCTGTCAGTCCACTTTCTCCTCAAAAACAGGACAGGCTAGTGTTGCCATTGCCTTCTTTACCTTAACTTTTGCAGATCCTTTACGTATCTGATCTAGTATCCAAAAGTTAATAAACCCTTATTTGTCCCAGTAGACCCATAAAGTCAGAAAAAATATATAAAGCACATAAAACTTCACACATATTAATGTAATTCCTAAAATCATGTAATGCTTTATATCACAGCATTTGCAAAAATTATACAGTGATAAAGTTTAGTTTATTAGTAACGCAGAATTCCTAAGTAACGTGTATCGCCTCTTTATTCAAATTGCCCTTTTGAACACGCTAAACAGTGTCTTTTCTTGATACTTGCAGCCTATAATTGCATCTATACACAAGTCATTTTTGGTCAGTCATGTATGTTTTAGTTGGTTTTAATCTTTCTTCATAAGGCAGTTTTAGTTCAGTTGCTCAGAGCAAGTGAAAAAAGTACTGGATGGCTTGAACACGTGCTTCCCTAGTTTGTGCTGGGAGGACTTGCTTTCTGCGGTGCCCCATCCAGTAATTTATGTGCTTCTAAAGCAGAGCTGGATTATTACAAACCATGGCAGGTAGAAAAGGGAGTAATATCGAAGATCCTCCCATGCCAGGTCTTACGCCCTTGACTTGCAGCCCCTGCTGAGAGGACCTACAAAGGTTATAGTTACAGGAAATTTTCCTCGAGCTTTTGAAAGGAAGAAGCGTGAGTTTTTTGCAAAGTAGACAGCCAAACCTGTTTGGCCTGAAGCATCAGATCACTGCTAATCATGCTGACCAGCTTCACGTTCATTCTTTGCTCTTGTTAGTCTGAACGTTCATAAACATTTATAATTTATTTTTTATACTGAGACTGGGGAAGGAAGTGCTTTTTTTTGTTTGTTTTCTCATTAAACTGCATTCCAGTCTTCATATACAACAGGCTCCTGACATAGTACAGTGGTATTACTAACAAATAATGCAGTTTGGCCAAGATGAAGTATATACAATGACAAAAAAATTCATACATCAGACAATTCTGACAGATTATCAAATCATAACATACATCAACCACTTGCAATATGTAAAGAAAATTAGTGCCTTATGAATGGTTTTCTGAAGATGCATCATCAATAGTTTGATTACTCAATTATTTTGTAAGGAAACCAGAATCACAATGTTCTAAGATCACTTGCTGACAAATGAAGCAAACCCAAAGTTCAGTCTCTGGCAACAAACGAGGAAATGTGTCCTGTCCTGTCCCATCCATCCGCCCCCCTCCCTGCTGCCTCTCAGTTGATGAAAATCAAACTTCTGCAGCAGGCAAGATGAATTTGATCACCACCTTTTCTGTCTTCTTTTTTCCCTTAGTTATAGGGATGCAGAAAACTTCAATGGTATGAGTGCTTTGGCAAAATATAAATGCTTTGTCTTAAGAAAAAAACAAAAACAAAACCAACAAAACTTAAAGAAATACATAGGTAAGGAATCTGGGCTTAAAAAGCATCTCTGCAAAATGTTGTCAGTGTTAAAGGTTATGAGATAGAAACTACAGAAGGTGAGGGGTTTACAAAGCAAACAATCTCAGGCGATCCCTTATGCAGTCAGAGTACAGGGGGACTCTTAATCAGTTCAAAGGTGGCTCAGTATCTTTATATAAACAATTCATTTCATTTCCAGCTAGCTGAGTGCTCCTGCTGCTGGGCACTGAGGGAATCTCAGCAAGGGCACAGATGTTGAGAACTGTGTTATGATTTAATGTCTGTACTATAAGGGAAGTTAATTTATCATATGAGAATGGATTCAGAAAAGAACTTCTTATTTCTGCTAATAAAATATCTTCTTGCTAGAAACCTAGTTTAGGTTTTTCATGCAGGCAGCAATTTTTATTAATCTCTACCATTTGACTGACACACATTTCAATTTTCAGATGATTTTTCTACAGAACTGGAACAGTACATTAGCTGAAAAATATACTCTGGAATGTAAGTGTAAAGTATGCATCCATTATGCAGCAGCATCAAGGCAGAATTAGACTGCACTTTGAGACAAGATATAGTATCTGTCGCTCCTGTGAATGAGCCTTGATTAAATTAAATTCCCTACAGGGACAAAGGTTCAAAAGTTCCTGGTTTAATAAAACATATGGCAGAAAATGTGGGAAATAGTCAAGTATGTGAAGCTCTAGGACTGTAAATGGATCTATTTCCCAAGTATGTGCATTTTCTCTGTACACAGCTATTCCTTGTCAAAATACTCTTTTCTTAAATAACTCGGTGTTTGCACTGCTCACACAATGTGGGTGAAATATCCCACAGTGGGTACAGGTATAGCTCTGTGCACCCTTTGAAAAAGGAGCAGAAGTTCCAAAAAGACATGCTGCAAACTAGAAACTCTGGGGTCTTTCATTTAGTTAAAATATATGAAAAAAAATAATCATATAACCTATATATTATTCATTTTGTTATTCAGTTTAACATGTTATAACTGTAACCTCACTTTCAGCCCTTCGAGAGCTCTGCTGTTTTCTCTTAAATCTTTCATAGATAATGTTTGGAAGAAAAGCTGAACAATTGGTAGCTTGGGAAGATGATGGGAGGCCATTATCAGATTTCAGCCTATGGTTTTTGTATGACTATTTAATGGTGCTGAGCAAATTAAAAAAAAGTTGGACCTGGAATATATGAAAAATATGGAGGATGACCTACTGCTCAGAGACAGTACTGACAGTCCTCATGCATGAATAGTTGAATGCATAAACTGAATGAGATGATAGAGGTCTGAGGTTTCAACCATCTTACCTGAAATTGTGGCCAATTGTAGTGCATGTTGTTGCATTTTTCCTGATTTTCCCATGCTGAAGACTCAAATTGTTCAATAATGCCTTCTGGGATAAAAAGCAATCTTTATACAATTGTTTTGATTAAAGAAATAGCACTGCAAGCTATGCACAGTTCTCATGGACTGCTTTTTGAACATGTTCATGTATTTGTACCATGTCCACTATAAATACTGTCAGGACCCTGTCAGCACTAATGGGTCTTAATTGTCCTGACCAGCCTCACCTGGGACTCCCACGCTGACTTCCCCTGCCCTGGTTATCTGACAGGGCTTCGCAGATGGACCTCAGGTTCACGTTGTCACCTTGTCTCCAATTGTGTCTTCAGCCTCATCTCCTGTCTCGTCTTCTGCTGCCCCTGGATGGACCTGGTCTTGGTTCATCCCCTCTCTTGTGTCTGGGGCTGCTGAGAGACACTGTTACCAGCTCCTGGCTCTGCGGCCCCTGCTTACGTGCTGTGTGTGAGGCTGCACTCTGCTTGGTGAGGGCATTGCCTGTGCCAGGATCACCCTTGGCTCCTGGCTCATCCTCTCTTGGAGAGCAGCCCCACTGTCACTCTTCCCTGATGTTGTGGTTTAGGCCAAATTGGCTACTGGGGACCTGGAGGACCCCAGATGGGACCGACAGATGCTCTCCTCTACCCCTCTTCAAAGAGAGGGGCAGAGGAGGAAAAAGAGACTTACGAGTTTAGAAGGAACTAAACTACTTTAATGAAATATTAATAATAAAAT
>NW_009648079.1:1231581-1236901 GCF_000708025.1 Charadrius vociferus | reverse complement strand
AGACGAACAGAGTCCTCCTCAGACATCGGCCATTGCAGGAAGAGAGAGATGACCTTTTGATCCCTCAGCCTTTATACTGAGCATGAAGCAGATGGGATGGAATACCTTCGTTGGGCAGTTTTGGGTCACCTGTCCTGTCCGCTCCTCCTTGCAGGTGGGACCCCACTATGCTTTTCCGCTTCCGACCCTCCAACGGGGCAAATAACAAAGTTATCTGGCCGTGGGTGTTATAGCGATAAGTATAAGCAGGAGCCTCTCTGCATACCATGGCTGGGCATCAGCTATAAACATAGGTCTTATCACCCTGAGAGAGTGAACATTGTCTGCGCAATATGCTGTTAATTTCAGTTGTTAGAGAGGCCCAGCTAAGAAGCCAAGTTACTGACCAAAATTGGTTCTGTTTTACCTCAAACCAGGACACCTAACAAGCAGGACACAAGTCTATTGAAATTGCAGCCAGATGAATTTAGGATAACCGTTAAGAAAGCTTCCCAACTGTAATCTGTTTTTAAGGTCCTTTCCAGTCCTGATTTCCATGAACCTGTGAGATGCCTCCAACAGCCAATGACTGAAGTTAAATTCACTGGTTATAAGGCTAAGATATTTTTTTTCCTCCTGTGTGGCTCCAGGGTATATTTGCATTCACAATTACAGCTGACACCTCCTCTTCAAAACTCAGTAGAATTGCTGCTCTGTGACAGACCTGTAACTGATCTTATAATAAAATTGCAGTTAGATGTCAACCCTGGCACCAGCAGTGGTTCCACTAACCCAGCAGCGTCCCTTTAGCTTTTCTCATGCTGAAGGACAACTGGATCTGCAGACAATCTGCTTCTGATGCCAGTAAGTGCATCTTGAGACTTTTCTATCTGCCACTAAGGTATATTCTGACCATCTTCAGAAAAAGTAGACTAGATGAGCCCATATGGGATTCTTAAAATATCTGTAACATTCCAGAGTAACAGATTTTGCTATTTTGCAAAATACCACTGCAAGCTTTCTCATACAATACATTTTGTATGAGGCATGAATAAATTCTCTTGATACTGAGATGCCCAGCTGGGGTGTCTCAGGCCGCAGCTTGTGTGACACAGCACCATGGCATCAATGTGACGGCTGCCTCTGGACAAACATGTTAAATTAAAATAATCATGAGCACAAACTGGAAAATAAATGAGTTAGCTTTGTATTTGCAATGGAAATCAACTAGGGTACACGAGAGCTTTCGCTTTGATGTTCTAACATATTTGTATAATCACTGTTTTGATGTTTGCCTGAGACATGCCTCCAGATTCTTCCAGTCATGTATTAGGAAGGTGAATGCAAAGTGTAATAGCTGCCTCTTTCTTTCTCCTCCCTCACTTGACTGTTAAGTCTTTCATCATATATTAACACAAGGAAAGTGACCCAAAAGATATATTACTTCAATTAAAGAAGTCATGTACAGGCAAAAAACAAGAGGAACTATGCTGGTTACAGCCGAGCTGAATCGCTATTTTATTGACACCATCGCCCCCCCTCCCTGAGCTGCTTGTTTGCACCTTTATCTGCTGCCTCTGCCAGAGATCCCTGCCACTGGGTTTGGGTTTCATTTGTTTGTTTCATTTTGAATAGGTTGAGTTATGTAGGCTCTAAATCAGTTCTGAGAAATGACCCAACTGAAAAAACCTTTTTATAAGAAAAGGGTTGTTTCAAGCTGGCTCAATCTATAGGTTAGAGATCAACCAGGCCAACAATTAAACGAACAGTACTGCAAGATGAAAACTCTACTGGGCTTGTGGTGTGGGTGGAGGAAGAGCACAAGGAGATAACACATTGCCCTGAATCTGCTGTCTGCAGCACAGCTCGTGCCGGGGTTCCATATGGTAAAAAGCACAAGCTAAAACACAGAAATGAGAAAGAGATTACATTTATGGCACCCTTATTAGGTGTCTTATTCTCAAATGACTGAAAGGGCTGATGAAATCAGTTTTAGGGCACAGTAAAAAAATGTGAGCTCTACTACCAGTGTGAGGTTTTTTCCCAACCAGGTAGTTGAATCAGATTGTTATTAAATGAAGATTTATACGAAGTTGCTTTAGATGATGTTTCTTATCAGGATTTTGATAGGTCCTGGTTTAGCCTCTCCACTGTGTAGTGATATGCTTTTATACTTGTCCAGAAAACTCCTTCTTATTTAAAAACATATCTGAAGATCCAACCCATATCTAATGATTAGGGTTCTATGCTATTCATCCTACTGCCTGCCTTCCATGTCTTGTTTGATCATTTTTTCTGTAGCGTTCATAAATAATTGAAACTGTTGATGAATTTCCTTAAAGTATAACACCTATCAAAGACAGAAAATGACAAAGATAAAATAGCATAGTATAGTTTCTTATCCAAAGGAGAAATAAACAAATGCCAATTCCTGAGGATGCATGCCCCCTAGGATAGACTTTTCATTATTATTACCTTCTTCTTTTGTTTGCCTTCCTTTGTGTGTTATCCTAGATTCTACTTCTAACTACTGTTGGATCGCTTGCTTATAAGCAAGGCAACACTTGGATTCTCCAGCACATTTTGCATTTTGGCATTTGTAGAAACATAAAGTGCTGGAAGGACTTCTTGCTAAATTTTTGCCACTAAACTGAAAGGAAGAAAGAGATCACCTAGCCTGTTTTCCTGTCAAAGCACAAAACTCACTCTTGTAAGGTATGATTTTGGGCTTCATAAAAATGGGCATGATTCTTTCAAGTTTCCCCCAGAGGACACTTTCTTACCATTGGCCTGCTACATACACAGGTGTAGTCTTAGATTAGCTGTGAAAATTTAACCTGGTCGGCTAAGCACTATGTAACTTTTTGAGAAGATAACCAGCTTGGTTAGAAAAATAAATGCTTATGAAATGGTCTTCTGCAAGGTGTTCATCTCAGACTTGCACTGCAGTTTAACTTCCAAAAAAAAACCCAAAAAAACCAGCACTGGCAGAACAAGTGCAGCCTCTACTAGTTGCTACCATCTCAGGGGAGAAGAGGGTTAAGAAGCTATTGAATAAGATCGGGCACACCTGCAAGCTGTCTTTAATACTGTAAGTTAGGGACAAAAAACTGGATTCAGGTGGTCAGTACATGTAGGTCAATGTGAGAAAGAGGACCTGCACTTTCTGTGCTAACACCATGGGTAAGGTTTTAGAGGAAAGGGCCCTCTTCTGGAACTAAAGAGGTCTAGCATTATTAAAGACAATCTTTTTTTCTAGTCAGAAAGCTGAAAATTGACAGACAGTGTAATTGTCCTGTGAGCGGGCAGGCAACCTCACTCCACTGTCCTAAGAAAGCCATATAACTCAGGAGGTGATGTGGGGTGGTTTTTTGTTTGTTTTGGTTTGTTTTCTCTGCACCAATGGTGAGATCACTGTTGAATGCCATGTCCAAGTCTGGCATCACTGCTTCAGAAAAGATGCTGAAAAATATGGAAGGGCCTCAGAGAAGAACCCTGAGAATCACTGTGGATCTGGAACGGTCCAAGAAAGAATGAAAAACTGTCAGTGAGTATATGCTGAGCTTGCACAGAGAAAACTTTGCTGAAGTTGCATATAGATAAACGAAACCAAAGGCTTGTTTTTCTTGTCGTTATAGGAAGAAAAGCAGCTTACACAGTATTTCCCATACCAACCAAAAAATCAGTCTTTTTCAGTACCTGCTGTTACCTCAAATGGAAACTGGGTTTGTGAAGAAATAACTGGGGTGAGACCCAGAGAATCAAAGGCCAGGGCTGCATTGCTGTGTGGACGGTTGGCTCAGGGCAGCTCATACAGGTCACTGATCAGGTACAGCAGGACACCCAGGGCTTGCCTCGGTGCTGCAATACTGAAGGCAGGACTCCTGTCCCTAACACCTGGTGCCAGGGCTACACCTGGACACCGCAGTAGTGGGCATGCTCCAGCCACAAGAAAAGGTTTCATCTCCGTCTTTATTGCCCTATTCCTCACCCTTCCTTGTCCCGTTACTGGCAGTGCTTGTCCCCAGTTGTCGAGCTGGCAAGAAGCTGCAGCATGGCAGGAGGGTCATTAGTATTGGCAGCCCCCTGTCAGGGCAGCAGGGCACTGACTGAACTGTTGCTCCCTTCTTCCTCTCAGGTTCAGGATGTTTTCACCTGAAACGGGCTGATCAAGGGTGACGTTTGCCCTCAGGATCTGCAAGGCCGGTTGTAAATCTGTAAATCTTATTTGATTTGGGAAAGCCTTAAACCTGTGGCAGGAAGTATCTCCTTCACCTCTTGAGTTAGTGGTATTAACTACAAAAATATTTGAGTCTCAAGGGTCTCTGTTTCTGGGAAAACACTAAGTGGGTGACAGATAGGTGAATGCTTCCCCCAAAACCCCTACCACAGGCTTGGTTGAATCAGCAGTGACTCTTCTGTACGCATGTTATGCTTTGAGAAACGCACAATTTATTGCCATTTAGACAATTATTCTATCACCCAATGACCCCCTCCCCACCCGGGTAGGGGAACACAGGGAAACCCAGGGGCTGAAATGTAAACAAGTTTAATAGAATGAGACTAGACAATTGACATTATTAACACTAAAGGACCAATATCCATCTCCATACCAATACAAAATACCCAAGGATTATACACAGCCAATTACACCAGCAGGTGCACTCCCAGCAGGGGACAGCAAATGTCAGACACTGTGAGCGCTACGGCGTCGGGAGGAAGGGAAGGCCTCAGGGGTCCAGTACCAAGGCGAGAAGTTCTTAGGATGGCAGCCAGCAAAGAAGCGAAATGACTCTTCAGCAAACTTACTCACTTATATTGAATGTGCCATTCACATTATGAAATAACCCTGTAGGCCAGCTTGGGTCCAGTTCCCAGGTCTCGCTGCTCCTCATCCCTGCACCTCAAAAACACCGAGGCCTTGAAACCCACACACCATAGTTGGCTACAATGTAAGTATTTTTGCAAATTCAGACACTAGAGACTTTCTAAAAGTGTACTTTTCCCAAGCATTAGAAATTAGTCCTGTGTTGCTCAAACCAGGTCAGTGTGCATACATTAAATTGCACTGACCTGGCTGGAAGCGTAAAGGTACCAAGACAACCCGCCATTTTCCCAAGTTGTCTCCCTACTAGCTGAAAAACGGTGTAACACCACTCTAAGTAACCTGATTGTGACTGAATTGCCGCATGGCGCTTGCCTAAATACAAACGTTTCCCATGGCTCTACCTGCCGGCAGCCAGGACTCGGCGCTACCCTTAACGGGGCCGGCGGCGGCCTGGCAGGACGCCTCGTCCCGGCGCGGAGCGGGGCGCCTCGGGAAGGAAGGAGCAGCCGGAGG
>NW_009648079.1:1204067-1230972 GCF_000708025.1 Charadrius vociferus | reverse complement strand
CTGCCCTGCCTGGGAGGCTGCTGAGCTCAGCAATGAGTCGTGCATTCCAAATTGGGTGCAATTAAAAATAAATGAAGTTAGGTTTAGTGAAGAGCACCTATTATAGAGCCTTCGACGTCACCCTGTAGGAGACCATGCAGATTTCTGAAGGCTACAGAGATCTCGGCAAGAGTTGGCAGAGAAGAAATCACAAGGAGTCTTGTTAGAAACCTTCCCAGCCCCAGCAACAGAAACAAATAACCTCGAACAGAATAAAACAAAATCCAAAACCACCACCACCAACAACAAAATAAATCAACAAGATCTCCCCAAGCCCCCCAAATTTAGCTGTTTTGCAGTTGCTGCGAAGCCCAAGGTTTGATCTGAAGGAGAATGGAGGTGAACCTGGGCAGAACGTGGCCGGAGGTGGGGACGTGGCCCGAGCAGTGTCCACAGTCTTGGAGGAGGAAATCAAATGCTCGGACCTGGAGCGGGGTGTAAGGGAGGCAGACACGGTGTTGGCCGCCTTTTCTGGAGGAGCCGCACTGTTCCATCCATGCTTTGCCTCGGGTCTGACAAACACCAGCTGGGGTATGGCATCCCTGCGGCTGGGCGCTGCTGCGGCCCTGCCTGGGGGAAGCAGAGTTGCCTGGGTTAGCCGGTTTGTACGGCTGTGGAAAGGTTCAGGCCAGGGACAGTTTTATTCTCTGCAGAAAGAGAAGCGGGTTTTTCGCCTACTGGTGAAGGAATTTGAATGAAAACTTGACTGTATGGAATAACAAGGAAAATGGACCTTCTGGCATCTGGGTGGTCAACAGAGATGACGGAGCACTGTTCTGGCCAGATTATAATCTATTATCTTTTGGATATCAAAGTTGTGGAAATAAAAATCACAAAAATGTAGATTGTTGTTCCAAGTTAAGCTTTAGTTAGATGGTTATTGACCTAGAATTATCTTTTTCTTTTTTTTAAATTATTCAAAAGATTGAAGACGTCAGATTTGTGAGGCAATGCTCTGGTAATGCCGTATACTCTCATGCTATGGTGCTATTAGAATACTGCCTCGGGGAGTTGCCAATGTAGAGAGCTAGCTTGTGTAAATTCTTCACATTAGTGTATTTAGCTGGATTAGGTCCTTTAAACAAATCTCCTCAGGCTCAGGTTTTAAATTAAGATACTGAGCAGTCCCGCTCAAGTTGGGGAAATTGAAAATTTGGTATGGAAGTTAACTGTATTGAATCAGGACCAGCACATATGTTCAACCTGTTTGGAGCATTTTCGTCTTTTGAATGTGGGTGGAAACCACCTGTACCTATTTTACCTTCTTTGGGTTTTCCCAGTATGCCTGTAACTACAGCATGACTGGTCAGCCTGCCAAAATACATGAAGAAAATCATAAAGCTGCTACCATGTGACACAGCTCTCCTTCAGCTTGAACTTAGACATCTGTTGGCTGTAGCAAAGTTCTGCTCAATGTAACTGAAAGTCTGAAAGGGACATAAATATTAAGAATTTATTATCAATCTGTTATTGATTGTGAGGAAAGCAAGCTGTCTAAAAATGAAGGCAAGCCATGGTGCTTGTCTCAAGGATTTTATTAGTCAAGCTGAGATAAGCAATAACGCACTTCGAAGGTTAATTATGGACCATATGATGACAGCAACAGGGGAAATGTGGTAATCATGTAATCACCATAGATGCTTTATAGACTTACCTTTTCCAAGGTATATATTTAAAAGATGACGGGAGATACTGCAAAACCTATAAAGTGGTGAGAGAGAATGCGTGAAGAAACACCTAATGAGCATTGAGAAGTGACTCTTGAGTCAGTGAAATACTGTTCTGCTCATCTAGGTAGGGACATTTCATTTTAGCATCTAAAGGAATTCAGGTGTCAGAACCAGTTTATGAAATACCAATTAAACAACTAAACCAAAGCATTCACACTTTCTGTTGTTAAGGAGAATGTATGCTGATTATTAGTGACAATTAAAAATTATCTTATGATTTTGATGGCTTATAGACGATTCTAGCCCCTTACTGCTGACCACAAATGTGAATTCAGAAGATAATTTTAAAGTCAGTTTTCCTATCATGAGGGAAGTCTTGTCATATGTCAGATGGAGCCTGACTAATTAAGAAAGTGCTTTCAGGCTCTGCTAGAAGATCAGAGATTGTTCTTGATTTGCATCTTAATAAGAAATCATTGATGGTGTAATGAGTTCCTTTGATTATTAAAATATGACATGAATATTGAAACTTTTTACAGGTAAGGATATGTTGATATGAAAGTGACCCAGAGACAAAAAAGTCATTGCACTTTTCTTTTATTTTAGTGTTTCCATTTCATACCATCTCAGCAAATCGAATTAAGGGACTCCAGCATTCTTACTAAATTCACTGATCAGGAGCTGAGAAACATTATTAAGTGCTTGCATTTGCTGCTTAAAATATGGCAAGAAGCAAAGATGTGTAAGACACAAGTAAAGAGCAATTTTAGGCCTAGTATTTTCAAGCTCACCTTTTTATATACTGTGTTTTACATGTCATTCCTAGTCCCTCTTCATGCTCTTATTGTCACCTGCAGAAGAGAAGGAGACACATTCAGTAGAGGCAGAGTGGAATAAATAATAAAAGGAATGAAACTCAAATGTAGGGGGAAACAGAGTAATAATGAGGTTTTATATAATGTTCTTTATCTTGAGTACTTCTTAAAGCTGAAGTTAACAGTAACTGTAAACTAGCTGCTATTTCCTTCACTTAGAAATCACTAAACTGAAGTACTATTAGTTGTCAGCCAGAGTATGCCATAAAAAAAAATAATCTGTTGCTGAGGCCCTATGCATGTATTATGTACTGCGGGTAATGTTAGTAAGAGGTTAGTCATACCGTAATCTCACATGATGTAATTAATACAGAGTAAATGACTCCGAAATTTAACACCAGCCAGAGCGCAGTAATTGTGGAATTGTCCCAAATCTCAAAGAATGTGTGAGTAGATGGTGTTAATAGCCTGATTATGTAGCAGCAAGGGTTCAAATATAGAATTTGAGGCATATAATTTGACTCCTCAACGGGCAACTAATTTGACAGCAAGCACCTCATAGTGGAAGCTGACTTTTTGGAAGAGCTATGGAACTGGCCAGGTTTTGTTTCAGGGAGCATACGAGATCTGTTGGATGCTGCAAGTATTCATGTCTGATCTGCAGTACCCTGAGAGCATTTCCAGGCATACTGATTCACCAGGATGCCTCTACTCCTGCTCTTGCTTTATTTTAGGGTTTAGTGTTTTAGGAACAATTTCAATCTTCTTTATACCACCACTGCGTCTATAGCCTATAGCATGATTTGTATCAGATTTCACAGACTCACTCTTTAGAAATTTCACATATCAGAAGATTATATTTCAGAGGAATGGCAGGTACTCAGCACTTGCAAAAATCATATCCAAAACCTGCACTGACCTTATGTGAGGTATGTCAAATGACCTGTGTTAGAATAGAAGGATAGCAAGCAGTAGTTGTGTGCCCAGTTTTAACTGCACAAGAAAAACTGCTATCATACTGGTGCACAGAAGGAATCTCAAAAGATGATTCTTAAAAAGTTTTATGTTTCTTAAAATTTTCTTTTCCAGTTATTGATAATACCCAATTTGGAAGGTTGTCATTTTTAGAATATAATTTGTGTTCAATAGCACTGCCTTAGTTCTTGCCAGATATTCTTAGAGTACAGTTGGGCTTAATGCTATAGAAACACAACAATGTGAAAATTATTCTTTCAGAGAAAGTTCAGATATGGTTGGGCTGGACAACTGGAAAAAAATTTTAGATACCGCATGACTTGCAAATGGTTCTGAGTTCTCTTAGATTTTGAAAAAAAATATGATCTGATAGCTACACAATAAGCCAAATTATTCTAACACCAGGAATCAATCAGAAATAATTTAAAAATATAAGCAGGCTGTATATATGCAAATATCATACAAGAAATTTCATAACAATCGCTTCAAAAAGTATAATTCACAACTTGAAGGACTGAATAATCTGATTTTCTTAGAAGTGTGTTTCAAATCATAGAATCATAGAATGGTTAGAGTGAAAAGGGCCCTTAAATATCATCCCATCCCACCCCCCCTGCCATGGGCAGGGACACCTCCCACCAGACCAGGTTGCTCAAAGCCCCATCCAGTCTGGCCTTGAACACCTCCAGGGACGGGGCATCCACAACTTCTCTGGGCAATCTGGTCCAGTGTCTCACCACCCTCACAGTAAAGAATTTCTTCCTAATATCTAATCTAAATCTACTCTCCTTCAGTATAAAACCATTACCCCTTGTTCTATCACTACAAGCCCTGAGAAAAAGTCCCTCCCTATCTTCCCTGTAGGTCCCCTTTAAGTACTGGAAGGTTGCAATAAGGTCTCCCCGGAGCCTTCTCTTCTCCAGGCTGAAAAACCCCAACTCTCTCAGCCTGTCCTCATAGAAGAGGTGCTCCAGCCCTCAGATCATCTTCATGGCCTTCCTCTGAACTCAATCCAACAGGTCCCTGTCCTTACATTGAGGGCTCCAGAGCTGGACACAATATTGCAGGAGTGGTCTCACAAGAGCAGAGTAGAGGGGCAGAATCACCTCCCTCGACCTGCTGGCCATGCTTCTTTTGATGCAGCCCAGGATACAGTTGGCTTTCTGGGCTGCAAGCGCACATTGCCAGCTCACATTGAGCTTCTTATTCACCAACACCCCTAAGTCCTTCTCCTCAGGGCTGCTCTCAATCCATTCTCTGCCCAGCCTGTATTTGTACTTGGAATTACCCTGATGCATGTGCACTTGGCCTTGTTGAACTTCATGATGTTTGCACAGGCCCACTTCTCAAGCCTGTGCAGGTCCCTCTGGATGGCATCCTTTCCCTCCAGCGTGTCAACCACACCACACAGCTTGGTGTTGTCAGTAAACTTTCCAAGGCTTTACTCAATCCCACCATCCATGTCACCAACAAAGATGTTAAATAGTACCGGTCCCAGTACTGACCCCTGAGGAACACCACTCATCACTGCTTGCCACTTGGACATTGAGCTGTTGATTGCAACTCTTTGTGTGCGGCCATCCAGCCAATTCCTTATCCACCAAGTGGTCCACCCGTCAAATCCATCTCTCCAATTTAGAGACAATGATGTCATGCAGGATGGTGTCAAATGTTTTGCACAAGTCCAGGTAGATGACGTCAGTTGCTCTTCCCTTATCCACTAATGCTGTAACGCCATCAGAGAAGGCCACCAAATTTGTCAGGCATGATTTGCCCTTAGTGAAACCATGTTGGCTGTCACCAATCACCTCCTTATTTTCCATATTACTTAGGAGAGTTTCCAGGAGGATCTGCTCCATGGTCTTGCTGCGCACAGAGGTGAGACTGGTGGGCCTGTAGTTCCCTGGGTCTTCCTTTTTCTCCCTTTTTAAATGCTTCTTGATTTGCAGCAATTGATACCTCCTAATTTGAGGGACATTTTCAAGTCTGGACTAATTGTTTTCTTTTTAAAATAAGAGAGAATGTGCAGGAGTTGTCACTGTGAAGATGCATTACCATCTCAATACCTGTTGTTAAAAAATTATTTAGAAATAATAAGCTGGAGTTATCAATACTTGAACTAGCTTTAGCTTAGACATTGAGGTAGCAGAAGTGGCAGTAGAAGAGTTTGATATGGAAGCTGGTTAACACTCCATTCCTTGCTGCCATGGATAGACTTCTAATGTAAACTTCTAATACTTGACCAGCCATCTTAAAATCAAGTCTTTACAGTGTTGTACAACCTATGTTGTCTTTGTATAACTGCTGTGACTTGGTGGCCTAAAATGGTTTCTGAATCCTCTTTTTTCTTTCTCCCTCATTCCAAAATACATGCTCATTCATATAATAAGACCTATTTTTCTTTTAGGAGTGTAGAATTTAATTTCTGTAGTCCAAATCTATCTTGTATAAAAGTTCAATTCCCATAAGTTACCCCACACCTTCCTTTCAGCTGACTGGAAGAGAGATTCAGATGTTTCATCCTTGAGATCACCATCTTGAGCCTCAACATTGAAGATATCTAGAAACAGCAGATGGATTTCTAACTTTACCAGATGAAACAGAATGAGTTAAGTATGGTGCCAAGGTAGATAACCTGTTTTAAGACATTTCTTTTAAGTCAAATGACCTTTAACATTATACTTAAGTAATATTCATTCCTCAATTATCACTGTTGAGAGTGTTACCATACTGCAGTATGTAGCGTTTCCTATTCCATATGCTTAGAAAATAGGTCCAAAGACAGACATTCACATGAAAAATGTCCAGATTTTTATTGCTGTACCGTCTGCGCTGAATAATTCTGTAGTTTCTGGCTTACATTAACAGCATCGTCAAAACTGATGGCAAAGAGGGAGGAAATAATAACAGATTCATTCAAAAGACCATACCTGGAATATTGCATCCAGCTCTGGAGCCCCCAACATATGAAGGACAGGGACCTGTTGGATTGAGTTCAGAGGAAGGCCATGAAGATGATCCGAGGGCTGGAGCACCTCTTCTATGAGGACAGGCTGAGAGAGTTGGGGTCGTTCAGGCTGGAGAAGAGAAGGCTCTGGGGAGACCTTATAGCAGCCTGCCAGTACCTAAAGGGGACCTACAGGAAAGCTGGAGAGGGACTTTTTCTCAGGGATCGTAGTGATAGAACAAGGGGTAATGGTTTTATACTGAAGGAGAGTAGATTTAGATTAGATATTAGGAAGAAATTCTTTACTGTGAGGGTGGTGAGACACTGGACCAGGTTGCCCAGAGAAGTTGTGGATGCCCCGTCCCTGGAGGTGTTCAAGGCCAGACTGGATGGGGCTTTGAGCAACCTGGTCTGGTGGGAGGTGTCCCTGCCCATGGCAGGGGGGTTGGAATGAGATGATATTTAAGGTCCCTTTCAACTCTAACCATTCTATGATTCTATGAAAATGCTTCCTGCAATAGCTGAAATCTATAGATTTGTCAGATAATATGTAATTAAACATTAGGCTTAAGGAAAGATAAGATTTGGAGCAATAGTATGTATGGAAGGGCACGCTACAGATTTGGCTGAGAAGTGAATGGACCAATCTTAACTGTACTATTCAGGTAGCATGATACATGTCATATTCTCTCAGTGCTTGCCCCTGCTGCTTTTAAATTCTTCATACAACATTTTCCTTTTGCTTTCTATAGGAGTGAGGGGAAAACTGCATGTATGTACATTGTGTGTATGTCTAGAACAGCTTAGTAGAGACCTTAATCAAAAATTTTGGTGTCTTTTCAATGTGGTGAGATTTGTAGTCATCCTCTCTTGCAGAAGAGTCTTCCCTACTATGAGTCCAATTCTTGAAAAAGGTCCATTTCCTGTGACAGTCCTTCCTCTAGGAAGGATGCTATAATATATTTGTACCTTTCTCTGAATTAAAAAAAAAAAAAAAAACAGTTTAAAGATGCAGAACTGCAGTTATTTATAAAGACCTAAAATTGAAGGCTAGATCTTAAATAATTTTGTATATAGTATGATTACTTTTAGTTTCAGCAAAGTGGAAATAAGGAGTTGCGTAAGCCTGAGTTATACCTATTAATTATATTTCTCAAAATAAGTAACAAAATTGAATTGCTGTTTAATAAATTCTCATGGCAATTTGAAATATCTGCTATACTCTCTGAAGTATTTTTGCTATAGGTGTATTACAGTAGTGGAGGAATTACTTTTAAAAAATAAACTTTACTGGGAAATTCGTATTTCATTCCTTCAACGTGTTTATTGAAGTACATAGGTCTGTATTCTGTTTGTTGAAGATGTTGGTTTAGGTCTCTGACCTAAACCAGTCTTTGCCCTGGCAGGTGCTGCCTGTGCTAACTATAACCCCGCAGTCGTGATCCTGGCAAGTGGCATCCATCAGCACAAGTCCTTGGAAATACGCTGCTAAATCTCTTCCTAGAGCTGCGTGCCAGGTGGGCTCTTAGAGGAGCCACGCTTGGTGTTGCCTGCAAGTACAGGACATGTAGGGAGGGGTTTATGGGATTGGCCCTGTGCAATCAAGGGTAGTACCAAGTTCCCGGCGCAGGGAAAAGAGATAAGGCAGCAGAGAGGCTACCTTATGTTGTTTAACAGCCCAGAGAGTATCTTGCTTGGTTGTGGGTCTTTTGCACTCAGAGGTGGGAATTTGGATTTCTAGGTTGTTAATGATAATGCTAATTATACAAGAAGATACTCAGAAGGTAGAATACTAGGTTTCAGATTTTTTGATGTTGGTTGTTTGGGTTTTTTTCCATAAATACTGAACGGCTATGATATTATGTTGCTGAAAAAAACATTACTAGTGTATTCACTGCTTTAAAGATGAACCTGAACTATCTGGGGATGAATTGACCAGGCTGAATTGTGTGAAGCCAGAACATGCAATATCTCTTTCTGTCTACCTGAAGGCAGATACTAACTCCAGACAGTTCCAGGCACCTGGTTTCAGTGCTGCAAACTAGACAGCTAATCTCTTACTGTTCCTGGTTGTCATGGTTTAACCCCAGCCACCAACTAAGCACCATGCAGCCGCTCACTCACTCCTCCCCCGCTGCCTCCAGTGGGATGGAGAGCAGAATCAGAAAAAAAAAAAAAAGGTAAAACTCTTTGGTTGAGATAAAGACAGTGTAATAGGAAAGAAAAGGAAGAGAAAAATATGATGATGATGATAATATAGCATATACAACAGAATAGAATATAGAATATATTGCACAATGCAATTGCTTACCACTCACTGACCGATGCCCAGCCCGTCCCCGAGCAGCAATCCTGGATCCCTGCTTCCCAGCCAGCTCCCATTTATATACTGAGCATGACATCTATGGTATGGAATATTCCTTTGGCTGGCTTGGGTCAGTTGTTCTGTCTATGATCCCTCTCAGCTTCTATGGGAAGCTGAAAAAATCCTTGACTGCTTAGGAACAACTGAAAACATTAGTGTGTTATCAACATTATTTTCATCCTAAATCCAAAACATAGCACTATACCAGCTGCTACTAAGAAAATTAACTCTATCCCAGACGAAACCAGGACACTAGTAAAGAGCTTGGTGCTCTGGAATAGCGAGACTTGTGCTCCTGGAGGAGTCTCTCTCTTGTCACTCTGTAGCAGTATCTAGCTGGGTAGATACCATTTCTGGACCATGAGTGATGTACACCTTTCTTAAGAAACCTTGATATATCTCCACAATTTAAAAAACAAGGGGAATGCATTTATAAAAAAAAAATCAAAACTCTTGCATTTGATGTATTATTCTATGCTAAGCTGTATCTTTAAACAAATATTACTAAGGTAAATACTGTCTGTTTCAATTTTAACACCATGATTACAGAGGAACCTGTCAACTGATGTTCTGTGCCCTCTCTCCCTTTCTAATTTTGCAAATGCATTCATTTTGGGAGAAGGAGGGGACAGAAGAGAAAATGGCAAAAGAGCAATGATGTATCCTTGGAATAATCTCCCCAGGGAAATGGTGGATTCTCCATCATTGGGCACTTTTAAGATTCAGGTGGACAGAGTGCTGGGCCATCTTGTCTACACCGCTTTTTTGCCAAGAAAGGTTGGACCAGATAATCCTTCAGGTCCCCTTCAACCTGGTACTTATTATATGATTGCATGATTCTGTGATTCTCTCTGCAATGTTTGACTGCTGGGAAATAAATATATCCCATGGATTTCTCTATATGCCATATTTCAGCAAGAAAGTAATGTTTTTCAGGTGACTACTTTTTTTCCTGTGTAAAGTGTTAATTAAGAAAGTTGTTGTTGTATAAGGAGCGAAGGCCCAGCCTTGCGGTTGCCCTTTGCTGACGGGGGAGTTTATACAGACGGCAGGATTAGACATGGCTTATCTCAGATCTTGTCCTGTGGTGGCTCCGAGTCGTAACATCACCACCAACTTCAGAGGACAACGTGTAGGACTAGTGGGTGTCATTGACTGACTTTGCCCACAAGAAAGCTGAAGAAATTATCAGCGTGTCCAGTTCTGTTCTTCCTTATTTCATTTGTAGGGGCTTTCTCTGCAGTCTTCTGTTATAACCTTGAATCCTGCCGTAGTGTCTCAGAAAGCTGTAACATATACTGCGTGTTTCATATGAAAATTGTCTAGCTGCTTCTAATTACAATAGCTCCTTGTTCTGCTGCCAAGAAAATAGCATCATCAGCTACTTGGATTATACAGAATATTACAGAATAAAGGCAACAACAGAAATACACTGTTATTTTTCCTTCCTTATATCCTGCCTTGTGACAGGAATCCCTCCCCCTGCTAAGTTCATTGGTTAACAATAAACAAAGCTGCTCTCAACAACTGTCTCACTATAGCCTCTGTGGAGCGTAATACAGTAGAGCCATGACTGTATTAAAAAAAGGGCTTACCATGAAAGTTTTGATTGTTTTAAATAAATTTTAATTGACTTATAACCTCAGCTAAACAGAGATTATACCCTTTTCTTGCATCTGCGTAGAATGGGACGTCTACAATCCCAATAATAAAGAATAACATAAATAATTTTAAGTGTTGTATTAACATCAGCAGACAAAAATGTTCACTGCAAGAGATACAGTGTCACCACAAAGACTCCAGAAGTGACCAGAAGTTGTAGTTTACTCAGCCCACAGATTCTGGGCTTGTATCTTGTATTCCTATTAACAGAAGGTTTTGTCGCTCAATGTTTTTGGAAATTATGTAAAGGTATTTGGCTGAATCTCAAACATTGATTTATCAGAAAACATTTTTTAAAACCTTAAAAGTTTGTCTGCTTTGCTCAAGGGAAATGCCTTGGGGAAAGGATAAGGACTTCACATTCCCAGCTTTAAGTGACTAGTTTTGTTCAACAAAATTAAGACTTTCATTTGAAAGGACCCTCTTTGTAGTCAACAGACAGAAACAGGATCTTCCAGGGCATTCTTGACCAGAAGTCTAACTCAGATATCCTGTGCTACCTTTCAGAGGAGGCTTGTGAGAGAGACTAGAAAACTGTTTTCGATACCCTCGGCAGTGTGTGAGGGGTGGGCTTGCATTGGTGGTCCCGGTTTTCCAGTGCTGGAGGCTGGCTGCCAGGTCTGGGGCTCTCCTGACAGGGTGCCATGCACAGATGCAGAGGGAGGTTCCAGCTTTCACCTGCTGTCATGCCCTGTCTCCTCCAGAACTGCTGCAGAAAAGGTGGTGAATTAGGACCATCTTGCATACCCGGTACCTGACCTGCAGGCCACCAGTTCAGCCACCTATTCTTAGGAATATTAGCCCACCCTTTCTCTTCCCTTACAGCTTCTCCGTCCTACCTGGCTTTTGTTTTTCAAGAATATTGTAGATGATGTATCTGAGATTTTTGGGGCAAGGTCTTCTTGCTTATGCTTAGGCCAGGCAAATTATATGACATTAAGCTCTGACTAATACTTTGTTCCACTTATGGTTGTCAGCTGTGGGTGATAACATCTGTATTCAGAAAGCATGGACTGTGCCTTTGCACTTGAAGAGTGGTCACGGGAACATGCGCAAGTACTGCAGGCCCTCTGACCTGCCATGTGCTGTGCCCACAGCTGTCTCACAGGCTGACCACCAGCAGCCCGTTAGTTCTATCTATGAGACTGGGGTTGGTCAGACATTTGAAGTTGTGGGTGCACCTTCACCCGTATCTGGGATTGTGTTTCTGACTTCACAGTTTTGGATCTACCCAAAACTGGACTTCAGAGAGGACACCAACAGACTTCAAAGATAACTTGTGCATGGACTGATTTACTTTAGACAGTCCTCTAGGTGGGCACTGACCTCCTGCATCTTTGTGCTGGACAACCTCTGTTAAGAAGTCCTGTAACTTGCTGTCCTCTTTTGCACTGCACTGCTAGATCCTCTGATTTAGTTAGTATTAAACTTTTACTGAGACAGAATGCTTTAAGTATCTGGATCTTGAAATTTGTTACAAGGTTCCTTAGCATTCATCCTTCTCATCCAGTAAAATTGCTCAGCTCTCCTACAGCGATTAAGACATAAAAAAAACTTTCCTGAATCTGAAACTTTGCTGGGTACAAAAGTCTGAAGGCTATTGGCTCTTCTGAGTATAATGCCGGTTTGTTTGCTGTTATCGTTGTTTCTTTTTATTAGCAGATACTATATTTTTTTCTCATTTAGCCTGGCAGCCTAATGTTTAAAGTAGGTGTGAATCCGACTTTACTTACAAAACTTTTCATTTATTTAAGGCTATTTGAAATGACTTGTTTAATGAATGTATCACAACTTAGTTGATGACCTCATCCTCCTTCTGTGCAATTACAGTTCTGCATAACAAAGAGAGGGCCATATGTATCCAGGGGAAACTGAATCATTTAAGCAGAAAATAAAGTCTGTCAAAACACTACATAAATGCTGTACGTGCACCTTTTTTAACTAAGCCGGGTAAACTGAGATATTTCCAGTCTATTCTGAAAGTTTAGACTCTGGACCAAGTCCAAAAATGATCCACCACTCCTCAAGGTAAAACACAAGTCACAAGTCAACCAACTAGTCTTTTTAAGGAACAGTGAATATGTGTACATTGGTGATCGTTTTAGGGCTCCCTGGTTCAACTCATCTCATTAATTTAGTTTATCAGTTGAGAAATTTGCTGCTTCAAGGGCTTCACTGCCACCCTCCTCACAGAGATGGAACCTAATGCACCAAAGTATAGGCTGACATCAAAAGGGTTTGAAGTTTACAGTGCTAATCAGAGGTGTGCCTGTATCCAAGAGTAGCTCTTGCAGTACGTTTGGCTTAGCACATGCCAAAGACTTTCAATATTTCTATTTTGTAATGAGAGCTCTAAAAACATCCTCTCATAGGGAAAAGACTTGAAGGGAGGGGGAGAAGCTTCTTCACTTAGTGATTCCTTTCAGTGGTTTGCTGCTCTGCAGTGGCTCTAAACTGCTATGGATTTTAACAATTACTCGAGCACAGCTGGGCTTTTTTTTTTTTCATGGCATTTTTCATTCAGATATAAACAGGTACTAGAACAATAGTACCAAGAATATTTTTAAAGAAATAACCACTGAAGCCATAAAAACTGTCTTGAACTAAGGCTTTCCAGAATGACTGCCATCATTTTTATGCTCCTCTTCTGGGTGCACACGAGGCTGTCTAGGAACAGCAAACTTAGGGAAAGTAATAGAAGTTATAAGCCAAATACAGGAGATGGGATCTTTTGTGTAGCTTGTTCAGAGATTCTTTTTGTTAATGCAGCATTATTTCTGTCAAAAATGAAATCTTTTGAAAGATATGATATGTTGATGTAAATCAGAAGGAAAGGAAAACAGGTAAAGCACTAAAAAAAAAAAGTCCAGGAAAGAACATTTTGACCAGTTTTAGAAAATTTTAAAGTGTGATTTTTTTTCTTTAATTTAAAACAATTCAAAGAAATTTGAACACTGTATGAAATGTATTGCAAGTACAGAAAACCAGAATTTATTAGGTTGAAATGGGAAAAACATTGGAAGCATGAAGTTCCCTGTGAAATGGAAAATCCAGTTCCTGGCCAGGTCTGTTTAGTGACAATTTCCCAAATCTGTAAATACTTTTGATTGATGGTTTTAAAGAGAGAGAAAATTCTTGAAAGTCAACTCACAAATGCAAGCAGATTAAAATCTCCCAAACCACCTGCTTACTGTAGTGGGGATGGCTTGAACCTAAGCGTGGCAACCCTGTTCCACATCAGCACTGAAGCTAGTCATGCCCTTCTGTGAAAGCTGGCTGAAGATGTTTTCCCAAGGTGCAGTTATTAATGGTCTCAGAGTAATTAGGCTTTTGCAAAGCTTAAGACTATCAATTACCCACATTGTAGGCTGCTGTTCATTTGCTGGCTGCTGACAACTTGTGAGTTCAAGTTGACCTCTGTATATTTTAAATTAGGTATTACTTTTGAAACAAAAAGGACATGTCAGATGAGCTGTAACCAAATCTGTCATGTCACCACAGAGTGCCATACCATAGGTGTCACTGGGAGCTGGACAGTGACGGCAGAAGAAAGCTGGGAAATTGTATTATTTCAAAGAATACCTTCGTAAGTGGAAAAAGTGTTGGTGGTGACAAAGTGTCAAGGAAGCAGTGCCCACTCATTAGCTCTTCTTTCTATGTGGGAAATTGAAACATGAAATAAAAAGGACTAGTTGCACTGTGCAACTAGTTGCTGAGCAAGGAGCATTGCACCGCGCTTTGAATATGACAACCACCAAATATAACAACCATCTAGTGGACAGATTTCTTTATTCTCCAGGGATTTTGATCTATTTCCTGTAGAAGCAATTTTTTTGTGTCGCATCCATGCATTTCCCATCACTTTGTAAGCTGAAGAAAAAATCCACTCTGCCAAATTAATTAGCTAGAATTCTCCTACGTAGGAGACCACGTAGGAGTGTGTAGACCTTAGAGGAGTGTTTGTCACCAAATGAACGTGTCTGTGCTAGTTCAAAATGCCCTTCAAGCTACGTCTGAAATATTTCTCTGTTCAAATGAGTTACTCCTTCTCGTGGGCGGAATGAAGAATCTCGTCCTTCATCTTAATTTGTATACACTAGGTTCATGACAGAGTAACTTAGTCATAGAAAAGAATGCAGATATCACCTCCCTTCTACACCATACAAAGCTGTTGTGAGCCAAGGAGTTGTGCAGCTAACAGACTAGTAGAACCAGGCCTGTGATGTACACCAAAGCAATCAGGTTGCAAACTCTGCATAGTCAAGTTAAAAATCTAATATGGCTATTTGTATGGGTTCTTAATCATACATGTACAAGTTGACATTAAAGTTAGACTTAATTACATCTCTCAACTCATCTATCTAAATGAACAATGCTTTGCTGAATGTAGCTTTGTTTTTTAGAAATATCCTCCCATTATATAGCAAATGAATTTTGCTATTTTACCTTGGCTTTTGTGTGTGGGAGAGACGCTCTGAAAACTAAATATATCCAGTATTAATTAAACTATGTACCTAGAACGGACAGCAGGACAATTCTTCTTTATAGTTTTATAATGAGATTTGTTTGTATATAAAGAAAACTCAGCCATTCAACATTTTTACTTCAATTTTAGGTCTATCTTTACATCTGTGAGAGTGACCAACAATTAGCTCCTATATTTTACAACCTGGTACATGTGAAAAATGAGGTTTTGTAAGATTGAGTTTTAGAAATACTCAGAAAATGGGAAGAAATAATGCACGGGGAAAAAGGAAATGGGAAACAAAACATGGAGAAAATGATGAAGATTTTTGGCATCTGATGAAAAGCGAGAGAGAAATGCCAATGAAATATGAATCTGAGCATGAAAGTCTTGCTGAATCCTAAAAATGACGTGCAGTATGTCAGATTGTCATTTTCTGTTATGTCTCTCGCCCTGCTAATCCCCCTACATATGCCACATTTGATGGGTTCTCTTTGTGCTCATCTTCCTTCCCAATACCCCGTATGAGCTAGCAAACTTACCATGGCTTCCCTCATGCCCATGAGGCTGGGGTAGCCACGTTTCATGCCACGAGCAGTTCGCAGAGGGTTACCATCAGCCTAGCTAGAGCAGAGTGGTACAGCCCTCTCTTGCTGCGCTGACTAGCCAGTGCGTGTATGGACACCATGCGGTCCTGAGGCCGTGATGCTGCCTGAAGTTCCCCGGGCCTCTCTGCCCTCTGTAAACATGCCCACCATCTCGAATGATCTCGGCTGGTGGCTATGACGCAGAACCACAAAACTTGGAGGCCTCCTTTACTCTGGACTGTCTGCAGTAAACGTGGAAAGGTTTTTATGTCTACCATGGATTCAGCAGAAGGCCACCAAGCTCAAAGGTGTTGCGAACTAAATGCTCTGGGCTCAATGAACCAGAATTTTCCCATTGAAGCCTTCTGCTTGGAAATGGGAGAAGACACAGGTTTACTTCATCGATCACACGGGTAAACTTGCCTTTATTCCTTGAACAAAGCAGTTTG
Source organism: Charadrius vociferus (assembly GCF_000708025.1). NCBI lineage: Eukaryota > Metazoa > Chordata > Aves > Charadriiformes > Charadriidae > Charadrius > Charadrius vociferus. Next base: position 1,214,998 of record NW_009648079.1, on the reverse strand, counting down.
CTCACTCTTTCAGTCCAGGGACGAGGGCAGAGGCAGCCTGGCAAATTGCGCTGAGGTTGTTCAAGGCACAAGCCCTCCGGCTGTCCCATCTGTCCCGTCCCTGCTGCAGCTGGCCTGGCAGGGTGGAGCACCCGCATGCGTCTCAGCGCAAAGTCTGCCGTCTTAGCACACAAACCAGCTTTTGTCAGCTCTTTAAAGAAAATGGCTGGACTTTGCATGTGAGGCAGGTACACACAGCCCTAGCTGGCTGCTTTTCTTCAGGGATGTCTTCCCCTGGCAAACAAGCAGTAGTGAATTGTGGAGGGCCTAGAAGCAGAAGAAAGAAAGAGTGTCTTAAACCACTACTCATTTCTGTCTTGAGTATGCAAAGAATTTTTTCCATGGTATTGCGGAAATCAATCCTTAGCCCCATTTAAATAACTACAACAGAAGGCTGTTACAAACATTCTCAACCGAAAGAAAAAATATGTGGTATGCAAGCACCAATGATCACAAAGAAATGTTTTGCAAAACTGCCTGTAATTATGCAAAGTAAATTTTATGCAAGGAGTGGCGCCACCTAAATGGCAACATAACTTATGCACACATTCAGAAAAGAGTGTTTTCAAACAAGCTATTGCCACCATCCTGGAATAGTCTTCAATTACAAGTTAATCTATCCTAGTAAAATGAATTCTTTAATGTTGGGAGTAGTTCTCTCATTTTTCGCTAGTAACTGTATTCTTTCTACTATTCAGTGTTGAAACAGTAAAGTGGCATTCTAGGAGAAGGTAGAATTGCTGCCAGTATGGACACCATATGTGGCAACATGACAACAGTTCTGCTGCAGCTTTCTTCATGTCAAGGTAGGAAATCCAAAGTTAGATGGCTCAGATGTTACCAAAGCTGGTTTATAGCTAGAGTTTGTTCATTTCCCACTTTAAACTCAGACTCGAGCAGTAAGTATTGTACTAGCAAGAATTCCAATACTTATGGTTTTCTCCCAGTTACCGTCTTTTCTGTGTTTCCTGATTTGTGGAACTGGTCTTGTGGCATTGGGCTGCAGCACGTCTCTGCATACTCAGAGGAAATGGGGCTGTTCCAGCCATGGCAGTTAGTGTTGTCTGCTCCTGTGCCACGATGGTCCTGGAGAGCAGCTCTGTGGAAAGGGACCTGGGAGTCCCGGTGGACAACAGGATGACCATGAGCCAGCAATGTGCCCTTGTGGCCAAGAAGGCCAGTGGCATCCTGGGGTGCATCAAGAAGAGTGTGGCCAGCAGGCCAAGAGAGGTCATCCTCCCCCTCTACTCTGCCCTGGTGAGGCCGCATCTGGAGTATTGTGTCCAGTTCTGGGCTCCCCAGTTCAAGAAAGACAGGGAACTGCTCGAGAGGGTCCAGCAAAGGGTTACAAAAATGATTAGGAGGTTGGAGGATCTTTCTTACAAGGAAAGGCTGAGGGGCTTGGGTCTTTTTAGTCTAGAGAAAAGAAGACTGAGGGGGGATCTTATCAATACTTACAAATACTTAAAGGGAGGGTGCCAGGGGGATGGGAGCAGTCTTTTTTCAGTGGTGCCCAATGATAGAACGAGGGGTAATGGGCACAAACTTGAGCCTAGGAAGTTCCATCTAAACATGAGGAGGAACTTCTTTCCTGTGAGGGTGGCAGAGCACTGGCACAGGCTGCCCAGAGAGGTGGGGGAGTCTCCCGCTCTGGAGACATTCAAAACCCACCTGGACACCGTCCTGTGCAACCTGCTGTAGGTGACCCTGCTCTGGTGGGGGGATTGGACTAGATGATCTCCAGAGGTCCCTTCCAACCCTGACCATTCTGTGATTCTGTGATTTTGTGATTCTGTGATGCACGTGCTGCACACAGCTTCTCCAGGGAGCTCAACTGAAGTTACAGCACTGTGGCTGAGAGCGTAAGAGCCTTGTAGAAGGGGAGGACGATACGAGTTTGTAGGTTGCAAACTTGAAGCTCCCTTACCTAGTTGGTGCAATGAGCCGCCTTCTAACTGCCTGCGTTTTGAAAGCTTCCAGGAAGTCCATGAAAGGGGTATCTGATGTGTTGACGCTGCCGCAGTAATAGCTGTGTAAGAACCAGCAGGTGTTGCAACTTCCTAAGCAGTAATAATAGATGGGCTGATACCATCTACTTCCTTAGTTTGTCTTTTCCTGCTTTGTCATAAGAGTGTCTGTCTGGCAGGGCTAGAAAAGGGAAGACGCTTTAAGTTTTGAAAGATTTGCAATTGTAAGCATCTGGGAAGGAAATGAGTACTAACTCTTGTCAGAGGCAGACTATTACCCTGCAGGCTCCATTGTGCAGCGGAGCAGGCTGAGCGATGAGCTGTGGGTCCAAGGTCCACTACAGAGAAGGGGGAGTAGTGAGTTGGAAAGGTAAGAGTCTCAGTTGGCCTTTAGTAATTCTCCTGGTCATCTGTGAAAGTCTTAGATATGTGCTTGTCAATAGAGCGATATCATCCACAAATCTAAGTTTAGGTGACTCCAAAAAGTATAGCAGGCTTTAAGAAGAAAATTCTGATGGTCAGAATAAGCAACACTGATTCTGAGAAACCAGATGCCTTCATGCAACCTTTACAGAGGAGTCCTCAAATCCGTGACCTCTTGTGCCAAAATTGACTCTATAGTCCGTACAACCTGGTCTGTAAGTATGATCCCTAGATCCAAAGTTTTCCTTCCAATGAATTCCTCTAGTAAAGATCCAAACCCTTGTCATTGCATGAATTAATAGATACACCCTTTGAATGACAGAACCTTCCACAAAGATGTTTAGTTTGTGTATTACATTGATCCATGGGTCTTCTCTGTGAAGAGAGTCCCCTAGAACAGAAAACAGTTTGAATTCCCTTTTATCATATATATGAAAGAAAAACAACCAACCAACAAACAACAACCACCTCCCCCCCACACACCATAGAAGATGCATTCACCTGAATTTCTCACCTTATTACAAACGTACATTTGGTGGGATAGGGAATTCTGTGTCTCTTCCTCTGTTTGTCTTGCTCTGTCACTGTGTGCACAGAACTCATATTTCCAGTAAAGCATCATGACTTCTCTTTGACAGGCCACAAAGGTGTGTGTTTGCAAAGGCTCAGAGAGTGGTGGAGACATGGTGAGGTGGCCACCTCCCACATGCATGCTGCAGAACCTCCACGCCAGTCACCTAATCTGGCGCAGAGTGCTGTTTGCCCTCATACTGTGGGGTTTTTTTTTCCCCACAGCTGAGTATGTCCTTCTGCAGTTAATGTTTTGCCATCCCTTAATACTGTTTAGCCATAGCATCTCCCAGCCTTGCTTAACAAAAATAGAGTGAGCCTTCAGAATTAATAGCTCTGCCCCCATTTTCTAGATGGACCACTAAACTCAATGTATGAGACTTCACCTACCTGTAATGCTGATAAGCCACTGTTAAGAAGCCTTCTTAATCTGCCTCTGCCTTCATGCTTAGATAATCGGTTCCCATCCTGTTCATGTGATGAATTATTTTATTGTCTTCATTTTGTCCATTTTTATAACGAATACTTCCCTTAGGTTTTTGCCTTTGGAGTTTTTCTTGCTTCATTAATTCTCTGGAATACTATGTTGAGCTTGTTTTAAATTGCAAAGTATTTGTGTGTGTCGTGTAGTGTGCTTCAATAAAACGTACGTGAACTGCTGTTTAGAGCGGCTCTCCTCAATCGGTACGCGGTGCTCCTGATGAGACCGCTGCACCCAAGTTCCCCATGAGAACTGCCTAACATCATCACCTCAGTCCTGTCTCCATTTTAAGTCATGGACTTTCCCTCCCCTCCCCCAAATTAACCCTTCCTTTAACTCTGCAGCAAGGAGTCCTAGCTAGTGTATCACTCCCCCCCCTTTCTACACAGGTGCTGAGTTTCTACCACCAAGGCTTGCCCCAAGAATGGTTTTCTTGGGTAACATGTACCAAATGTGTAATGGTGTAACAAGCTGAATAAAATTTTACCAATGCAATACTAAAGAACGTCAATGAAAGTCCCCACTGAGAAGCAAGTGCTACTGGAGATCATTTGTCAAACAGTGTGACTAACACAATTTATGACCCCATCTCATCTCATCAGGCTCCTGTTTATCTAATGTGTCACCCTTTAAGTCTTATGTTTCACCCCAGCTGTCCATGTTTTAACATTTAAAGGCTTTGCGTCTGCTGTGTCTGATACTGCAGTAGTGAAGGTCACTGAGCTGACTTTACTATTAGGTGGGTTTCATTTTTATATACCAAACGTGATGAGGAAGAGTCATAGTGAAGTCTGTTGACAAGATCAGCTTTAAATGTTGCCCGTATTAAATGACTTTGCTTTCAGTTGGTCGTCTCAGCACAAGCAGGACTGGAAATCTCATTAGAATATATAAAGTGACAGATTTTGCGCTGCCAGCTGTACTCCAGGAGCCCAATATTGTCCTTCATGTGAATACACAGAGAGGATAGCCGCATATTCATTTGGAGGTTGTCCTACATCTATGTCTAGAGTACCCACTGACAACAGCCACACACTAACCTCAGTGCTTCTCTGAGCGGCTTAATAGCAACAAGGAGGTCTTAGGGTGCCATGTTATATTGATTGAAAACTTTGTTTTTCTTTCTTTCTGGTAGGTAACCTCCCCAGTATTAATTATTAAAATGTTAACTTTTTAACCACCCAAATGAACACTGTGCTCAGATGAAACAAGCCAAACATGGCAGGTGAAATGGTCTGCAACTGTCAGTGTTCTTTTGTAAAGTTTAAGTGAAGCAGCCTTGTTTGTTAAAACCATGACAAGAAAAGAAAATACTTTTTTGTTTTCTCAGATGCCTTCGGACTTAGAAAACTGCTATTGTTGTAGTTGTAAATGCGGTCAAATGCCATGGGTCATTGAAATAACAGGGAGAATATATTATTTTCTGCCAAAAAAAAATTTAAAAAAATTCTTTTCTAAATACAGGTAAAAAATACAAGATGGCATGAGCCTGACCAGCACATACATCTACTTGAATTTTTACATATAATTTCTTACGGTCAGTAATAAGATACAAAACAAACTGACACTTATTCAAGAAAATGAAGAACACGTGGTCCCATAACTGGATATAAGAGAGTGAAGACCTCTCAGATTATATGAAATAAGCAAGCACACAGTTAATTTTGAAGAAATTACTACACCTACTACTCAGTAGTTTTGTGTGATACAGACTAAGAAGTATTAATTTAAAAAACCCTCTGGCTGGGCTGAGGGCATGAAAACATTGTGCTATAAAAATCCTACAAGATCCTGTTAAAATCCTTTTTTTTTTTCTTGGGAAAAAAAGCTGTAATCATGTCCTGCCATAGAGGTCACGGCCATTTGTAAGGGACTGTCTGATCTTTCCTTAATGTTTCTAATGGCTGAATGCAAGGAACCTTGTGCTAATGTCCACCATGTTCTATAGAAAGCTACCTGTCTCCAGGTGGGTTGACTGAAAACAGAGATCTAAGCACAAAAGAGAAATGCAAAGACCCACCTAAATTTTTAGACGAACAAATTTTCACGGGTAAAGTTTCCTAAGTGCTGGGGAAGCTCTCTTTCTGTGTGTGCACTTCCACCCTGCCAGGGCTGAGTGCTTAGAAATGTTCCCTAAAAGGGAAGCGGTGGTATTCCCCAGTTCATCTTCCCTGAGACCACTCCATAGCTATGCTTAGAGCACGCTGACGGGAATGAATCAACACGACACACAGCAGCCTTGGGTGCTTACATTTAAAAATACAGCCAGCGAGGGAGGTGGTAATGATGTTTGTTACTTATTTAATCTCCTCGTGTTTAGAGTACTCTCCCAGGAGATGGAAGATTTGGGTGCTGGGCCCTCCTACACCATCAGGGCTTTGGTGTCCACATTCCCCTCGTTCCAGAGGAGGGGCCAGAAAAGGAGGCTGTAGACCGTGCTGCGATAAGGAGGTGGCGTGGTTGGACGTGAGCAAGAATCATTAAGCTTCAGTTGTGAAATGTGAATCCTTATCTAAAGCAGCTTCCCACCTGTTCAAAAGTAGCTTCCCAGTCCATAGTAGGGATAGGATATTAGGTACGTGCCTCTTTTAGCAATTTAGCAAGTCATGTGTTGCTGGATGTTGTAGATCCCAGCTTGCAAGAAGAAGCAAAAAGTGTGAATTTTGTACTGGTACCATCAACTTTGCCTTCTAGTTTTACCTGTGGAATCCAGGATCCTGATGGAGAGCAGCCTTGTTTATCCACATAGACCATCAGATGTAAGGTCATTGGCTAACGAAGCTATTGTCTGTCATTATTTAATTAAGGAAGAGTGCATGCATGTACATGACTGCATGTACGGGAAACTTGTCTAGGAGGTTTGATAGGCTGTCATCATGATCAAGGAGCATTTGCTTGAACAGGAAGCAAAAAATGACTGAGAAGATGAATGGAAGACAAGAATGTGACTTTTTACTTTGCAGGAAGTTCTGCCATTTGAAAAAATATATTCAAAGCAAAACTGAAAAAAAAATGCAAATCTTCTGCAGAACTGGCTTAATTACTTTGTAATCCAATATAAATTGTTTAGACCTTGAATATATGAGTGTTACACACTTGTGATGCTAAAAATAATACGTTTGAGCTGAAATAGTTTCAAAATAAACATTGGAAATAATCATTAGGTGAAGTCTGAAACGGAGGAAGTGTTAATTACTATTTTATCTAAAAGGTAATTCAGTGGAGATAGTGATTTGTTGTGAAACATGTGCCTTTAAATGAGTTACCTTTCCAACGACAGAAGTATTTGGGGGAAAAGTTCTGAAACTTTCTACTGCTTGATGAATGGTGGGTAATGCCTATTGCAAGGACTAGTGTTCATTGCTGAGCTCTAAATTACCTTCAGCCACATAGGAAAAAACCTTATTGCCTCTCAGGAACGCTGTGTGAAATATATGATCAAGCGTAAGTGTGGTCAAGAAAGTAAATAAAATGCAAAGATGGCTAAGGTTAAATGTAAGGCACTTGAACCAGGTTCTTGGAGAATCCATAATTCCTGTGGAATTCAGCTGCAGTTACACAGACTCAGTACTCTAAATCTTAGAATTTTTATTCTGAATGTAGCATCTGACTTTTAGAAGGTGTATGAATAGGCATCTACTGTCAGGCAGCAACTGGAAGGTGAGGGACCTTCAATTTAAGATACATAAACAATGGAATATGAAATGGTGTTTTGTACCGCAACAAAAACTACATTCACATCATTTTAGTTTTACTTTTAGATTTTCAAAGGGCTTTCAGGCAACGATTGCTCTCTTTCCTGAGTTACAGCTTTGGTTATTTTTTCTTTTGGTTCCCTTGGGGAATAACCAACATAAGATTTTGCAAGTGCAGAAGCATGGTTTGAATGGTTACAAGTGACGCAGAGAGTATTTGTCAAACTATGATTTAAAAGGTGTCGTGCTTAAAAAGCTTCCTGAGTGGTGGTGGTTTTGTTTCAGGTGGCTGAACTACTTGCTGCAAAGCACAAAGGCCTCACTGAAAGTGCTCCAAAATGGGTTTTATAAATATGAATCCAGAGAAACTCTTCTTTAAGGTCAATTATAGAAGCTCTGTGTTTGTAGCGTTTACAGCACTTTTTAAAGCGGTGCTTTCTCATGGCCAATATAGCAGGTTGCACATTTGGGAAAAGAAAACCAAGAAGTCCTGACTTGTGCTTCCCCAGCTGTAACCAATGCAGCCACATTATAATTAAAGCCCTAAATAAATGATGCACTTAATTAAAGACAAAAACAAGCCTATTGAAAACGGAGGGAAATAATGAGCTATTTCTTGTTGTACATGATCTTTGTATACAAGAAAACATGTGCTACAGTGTTTTGTGGTTGGCTGGCGTTTTGTTTGCTCTTTGCAAAAACGGGAAGAGAAGGAGCCCAGCGAGCAGGAACGCGGTCTGCATCCAACAGGCAGGCTGCAGATCAGAAAGGCACAATCACTTACTGATTTAAGAAATAGGTGAAACGAAGCTCAACGCTGAGCCTGTGTCACCCTCTCTTTTGGGCGGGCACAGCTGTTCATACAGGCAGTGAACCATTTTGGGGAACTGATCTAGCAGAAGAAAACAATTGGTTTAGGGGGGAGGGAAGGCTGTGGCGGCTGTATTTCAGGTGGATCTCTTCTGCAGCACTGCTGGTGAGGAGACCGTGCAAACAGGGGTAGCCTTGCCGAGGGGACCAAGCAGGCAGAGGCAGAGGTTGTGCAACGCCTTGCCAAATGTTTAATAACCAAACCTTGTAATATTGTTAAAAGGTGAGAAGCAATTAAGTGGAAATATGATAAACTTCCAGGAAAAACATATCTAGCTACGCCTTATACTATTTAAGATGTTAAAGGTACGTTAAGGTACATTGCCCAACTTGTAAGCAACAGGAAGGGATTAAAAAAAAAAAGGAGAAATAAATTCCAGCTCTTGAGACTTATAAGCAAATGTCATCATGCAGCCTCTGATGACTTCTCTTTCTGTGCACTTGTACCATCAATAAGACTAGCAAGAAAATGCTTGCAGCTCTGGAAGTATGACAGCTAAATGATCACTATAGACTAGCAACAGGAGCTCAGAAATTTAAGACTGTGGGCTCTTTCTTAAGGTAGCATGTCTCAGAAACAATATTTTACAGGTACTGCTCTGTAGGAGATGAGACGATATTACATAAGTGAAAAAAGCCAGTCTCCTATATAGTTCTTTTTGTGCTGCACCAGTGCAGGTGTGGCAGCTTTTGGACCTTGAGTTAACATGACGACTTCTCTGCTAGGTTCACACAAAATTCATCCGGGCTCCAGTCAACGGGACTTGAATGCAGAAAAAGAAGAGTGAAATCAAGAAATCTGCTTTTTTAATTTCTTCTGAAACGATAGCTCCTTAATATATTATAGACACTAAGGATTCCTAATATCAGCAAGTCAAGGACTCTTTCTACATTGTGGCCCTGACAAAATCGTTAGTGTTTTCTGATGAGGTACCAGTTTCAGTCTTGTGCTCAATACACTTCATACAGAGCTTGTGCTGCAAATGGAACATGAAACTCCATTCCGTCTGGTTTCCAGCAACACCATATGTACGAGTATGACAGAATCCTAATTTGTATGGCTATGGTTCAGATTATGTCAGTATTTCAATGATAAATCCCTGTCTCAGGAGTGGATTGCTGATCCATTTTTTTATTTTAGAGTGAGGAAGGGGGGGAGCCCTTAAACGTGATAATTTTGTTGGGGGCGTGAGAGGTGGAGAAGGAAAGGAATTTAGTGGAGGCTGATACTTTGTCATCCTCTCCTGATTTGAGACGAACTGGACAAAAAGTAAAATTTCTTTCCAACACTTCTTTTTTTTTTTGGACACATTCTATCTGTCAGGGAAGCTATTCAATTGAGTTACATGAAACAGAGAAAAGATTTGAAAAAAATACTGCAAGACAATTGTATTTTTTAAAAAAATGCTGCATTGAAGTAAATATTTTCAAATAATACAAACAATGAATAGCTTTGATGAAAATTATCTGAACACAAAGAGTGCAGCATATGTCAAAAACACAGTGTAGAAGCTGTAAAATTGTATGAGAAAGAGCACGACGGTATATTGGAAGAGAAGGACAGAGGTCTAGCACTGTGGCACAGCAGTGCAACAGAAAACTTTTCTTAAAAAAAAACCCCAAACTACTACTGTTATCTCTCTTACTCGTAGCCATCAGTCTGAACAGAGATAATTTCTGCTCTTATCCCCAGAAAAGTAATTTGCAAGCCATTGCTGATCTCATATTATCTGCACAGTTTCTTGTCTTTTGCACAATAAATTCTTTGGGAACATTAATTTTAAAAATCGCCTTGTATATCGCAGCATAAAAGGCAAAAACATTAAAACTGATACAATCTACGAGCAACAAACCTTAGAAGAGCAAATATTGATCAAATTGCAACATCTCCTGCACAGAAGCTGCAGTGAAATAAGGCGGCGTTTGCAGGTTGGTCACGAGCTGTGCAAAAATTGGTGTTTTACTTAAAAGTCCAGGATCTTGCAGTGATTTTATGAGCTGATGATCTCAACTTTAAAAAGATTCATACTCTACTGTGGGCGGGGGGGGATTGAATTACAGAGTCGTGAACTCTACGGCTCCCAGCGACTGATGGGCAGTAGCCGCGATTCATTTCGTCGCATGGGGCTGCCAGCCCGGGATTTTCGCTAAGAAGCGAGGAAACAAGATATCCCCCAAAACACCATTTATGTATTTAAAATTAAAAAAACTCCAACCAAAATGAAAAAAAAACAAAAACCAAAACCCACAAACTTCAGCTTCTTGAGAAACCTGACCGGGACGCAGCTACCATTTACCCTGCAGGCACCCAAAACGGGGGGCGGGCTCCTCTCCTGCCCTTCACCCGCTTCTCCGTTCAAGTGCATTCGGACGGCCCCGCACCCCCGGGGGCTTTCCAAGCGTGGCTTTGCTGCCCAAAGCCGAGTCCTTTCCCTCCCCTCTCCTCGACCCCTCAGAGCGCAATGACAGAGGGACCACCTCTTTCCCCGATACCCTCTATCTGCGCTGCCAAAATTCCCCCTGGGCTGCCGCCACCCGACGCCGCCCCTCCCCGCGAACCAGCAGCGAAATAGTTAAGGACGTTCCCCTCTAATTTGGACGCTGAAGACCGTCACCTCACCCAGCTGAACCCAAGCAGGGAGGGGGAATGTCTTGCAACTTTTAAAGTGCCGCGTGTTGCTAAGGTTTGATGGCCGATACGGGAGCTGGAGTTGGGTCAGGAATTCGCTGCAAAACCCCCTGGAAAGCACCGGGCTCCTGAAGGCCAAACACGCTGGGGGCTCTCAGGCGGCGGGTGACTGTCCCCCGTGGCCCCCACGCCCCGGCAGAAGCCCACGTACCCGGCGGCGGCGTGTCGCTCCCCGGCGGGACCGAGGGGCTCTCACC
>NW_009648079.1:1198905-1202711 GCF_000708025.1 Charadrius vociferus | reverse complement strand
CCTGAGTGGAGTTAAAAAAAAAAAAAAAAAAGTGCTGGGTTTAGGGACTGGTATTAATGTGCATCGTGAAATGGGGTTAAGTGAATGGCAGCGCTTCTGAATCTTGTGCTGTGCACCAGGGGTTGCTGGCAAATGTTTCTTTGTTAAAAAAAAAAAAGGAAACCTTCTAAAGCTTATCTTTGCTTGAAGTGAACTGGCAAGAGGAAAAGAAACCTCAAATTAAATCGCAGTGCTTTTTACTTTTTTTTTTATTTTTTAATTTCATGTTTCAAAGGTAACTTGCTGGTTAATGCAGCTGTTCTGGTTAGTGATGTGACTGCTGCCTCTTCCCTGATTAATTTTTTGTTTGTTTTACGGCTTGTGATGCTTTTATAAGACGATAAAGGTGTATTTTCTTCAATATAGTCAGTGTAGAAGTTAAATGATTCCAGTCGTAAGAATGGACAGTGGGAATGAAGTGATTAAAGTATAATTGGTTAAAGTGGTAGAGCTTAGATTCAAGAAGCTCATTTGGAGGGAGAGGCACGCCTCGCCAAAGAGGGCTATCATAGTTGGAAGTACTCAGCACTGGTTTTGGCCACTTCAGCGGGAAGGCAAGGGCTGACCCAACTAATTTTGTCTGTTTGTTTCTCAGTCGGTAGTGTTTTGTGTTTTGAGGTGTGCTAGCGGGCTAAAGTAGCAAGAGTTTTGCTGCCAGATCCCATTTTACGTGTGTGTCTTTGTGTTTAACAACTTCATATGTTGCTGCTGTGCACCTGACAACTTTTGTGAGCAAGGTTATCTTCTACAAAACCTGTTGTTGATGGTTTACTTTAATATCCCTTAATTATTGTGTCAGATACTCTGTTATCTGGTAGATGCTGGTCAGAGCTGCCTGTTTGCACTTTCTGTCAGTAATCCTGAAGAAGAAATGTTACAGTTTTCAGCTAAACTACTGCTTGCAGGTCAGTAGTTCAGGATTACTTTAGTTTCAAATTGAGGATAACCTTAAAGGGTGGCTGCAGATATTGATTGTGGTAGATCGCTTGGTAATCCATACTGCAGGTCACCTGGTAATCCATACTGCAGTAAAAATGAAAGTAAAAAAAAGTAGCAGTAATTCTAAAGTTGTAATCGTCATCTATGGATGATGATTACTTGTCTAAGTATCTAGACAAACTATGAAATAAACTTTTTCCGTGGCAGGGATTTTTTTTTTTTATTCTGTTGAATCATCTGATTATTATATTAACTGAAACTCCTTGTTACCTACTTTAGCCCTAATTGCGTGCTGGGGGAAGGGAAGAAGGCCAATCTTGAGAATATTTTGCAAAGAAGTATTATTTGACTCCAAAGCAAGTATCTCATTGCTTAGTGAGATTAATGAGCAGGTAATTAGATGACAAACTTTAGCATTGTTTAGCTTATTTGCATACAAGAAGAAAAATTGTGAAGGTACAGTGGGGTGATGCACGTTGAAAGGCGGAGAGGTTACCATACCACTAATCCATAGTCTTCCCTCAAAAGAAGAAAATCCCGTGCTCCATGAATAATGCAAGTTTGTTCTGGAGACCTCAAAGTTTGTCATGATTGTTTTCTGTTAGTGTGAAGAAACCACATACAAACAGAAATATATTGGATTTCCAAGAGATTGCCTGAGTCATCAGCATACCTTATTCAGAACTGTGGTTCCCAACATTGTTCATCAGATGTTTTCTTACTGTCATACAGGAAGTATGTGTCAAACTTCAGCAGTACTTGGAGATGTAGGTTTGTATTAGTAAATGCTCTAACTACAAACAGCCCGTTTCCCACTGAAGCTATCTTTAGTTTATTGTGCAGTTAAAGCATCTGGATTGGGTCAAAAGAAACTTCTTTCATGTTTACTGGTCATCTTGACTCCTGGTTAAAACTTGTAATTTGTCTTCTGAAGCAAATAATTAATCGCGTTACTCTTGTTGCTTACAGCCCTTCTGTGCTTCTCTAATGTCATTAAGTGTCTATAGGTTATCTGTAATATTCATATTAAGACTAAAGCATGGTAATAAAGGTAAATGGCTTGGTAAGTTAAAAAAAAAAAAAGTAGCCTCTGGTTTTGCCCCGGCTGTATTTCCATCCAGTAAAATACTTTGTCAGGCATTTTGCTGCCGAAGAGCTAAGGCATGTGTGTTGCAGGATTCCCCGTGCTCGAGGCAGTCCCGCACTGCTGCTGTGGGGACAGCTTGAACTGGTGCACGTTTATGTTGACTTTTCTCTGGGAGGAACACTGTCTCAGGCAGCCGCCCGTGCTGCACAGACCCTTCCTTTGGCCAGTGTCCCTTACACTGGGGCAGCAGGGACTGGGGGTGAATGAATGGTGATTCTTCTAGTAGTTGGAAGAAATGATGTGGAGAGGTCGTACATGTTTCAGCAGCATCTCAGCTCTAACTAATAATTATCGTGTTGGTCGTCTCGGAACAGCAGATCGAAGAAGCTGGGTTTTAAAGGGTGACACTTAGCTGCCCTCTCAGCAATGTGTATTATCAAGTTCTACTGCTTCTGGAGAGAGACTGAGTGTTGGTTGATACATGGATTTAAAGTCTGTTTTATCTGTCCTTTGGTTTCCCACACCCACTGTTATTTCAGACCTGTGATTAAGCAGCATATTGGCAGTGTGATCACAGGGATAGTAGAATCCAGTTAGGTGTGTTAGCTCAGCTTGTGTGTTTTTTGTTTTGTTTTTTTTTTTTAAACCTTTAAGGATATTTACCACTGGAAATAATGCATGGCTTAAAGCAAGGTCTAATACTACTTACTTCCTCTCCCTTGCTCCTTTTTGGAGTAATAAGGAGAAAATTGTGCTAGCTCATATGTGTGCTTCTGCTCTGCTTGTCCTGTGTATTTGAGGTACTTATTATTGAAAGGTTTAGCTAATAATATGGTACTGACTGCTTTTCTTTCCTGAAAGCAATAGTCCCTAACTTCTTAATACTGCGGTAATTGTTCATATGGAAGATGATACAGTCATATGTCACCAGCAATTTAAATAGGGATGTTGATGCAGTCCTGAATGGCAGGAGGTGATTACACTGAATATCTTCTGACGACTTGGTATGCAAGGAAGGTATTTTCAGAGTTGTGCACTTTTTTTTATCATCTTGATAGGTGGCAATCTTCCAAGGATACAGCCTTTAAAATCTTTGTATTTCGATCGGTCAAGTTCAGGGTTTCCTGACCTACCATTTGCCCGGTGGATCCGAGAGGCTGCAGGCTCCTGCTCTCATCACATGGCCGGAGCTGCTCTTGCCTGTGACCAACATGCGGGTGTCCTCCTGTACCTGAGAAATGCACCCTGGGTCATGTAATGAGGATGGGTTATGTATTTCTCCACAAACGGGCTGCCTGTGTTTGGATTGTGTGGCAGGCAGGCTCCTTGCACAGTGGGGTTGAATATGGGGAAGGGGGGGGGTTATACCTGCTACTGCTGGTATCGAAAGCTTTTTTTACCTCTTCTGGCCAGGATGAGCAGAATAACCAGACTGCTTTACTGAAAATGTTTGCACCAACTACTAAGTAATTTTCAAAAAGTCTTTGAAATGCTATGTCTTTATATATACACGTCTTGTTATGTATTAAAAAAAAAAGTTCATAAAGAAAAGTTGGTATTACTTGTAGTTACACCTTCTACATGGATTCCTGTTTGTATTTTCTAAAAGCTAGAGCAAGGTGCAAAGGTCAGTGATTCAAAGTAATTATAAAAGCCCTTGTCAGACTGGTATGCTGAATGCCTTCTGGTTTGTGAATGTTCCGATGGATTTTGGTGGGAGGGGGTGTGTGTGGTTATGTTT
>NW_009648079.1:1154197-1198854 GCF_000708025.1 Charadrius vociferus | reverse complement strand
TACTTTTTTAGTGGTATAATATGGTATGAATCTGTACCTCTCTGAAATCTTTAATAGCAGTTCTAAACCTGCTGCATTCTAGAAAACCTTTCACGAAAGTTTAGTAATGATTTCAGTTGTGGTAGCAGGAGTTTACAACTATAGTACTATCATTAGCATCTGTCTGAAATAAAGTCTTTAAGTATCTTTTGGTCCACACCTTGAAAGAAAAATAGTGCTTCAGAATATGAAAATGTAAGGTTTATACATTTTCCTGTTAACCTTTTGTAATATTATTTTAAAACATCTTTTGTACTTCCAAAAAAAAAAAACCCCAAAAAACAACAAACAAACAAAAAAACCCCCAAAAACAAAACACCCCATATTTTTAGGATAACCCTCTATCTGCAGCCACTAGGAGTGGCAGCTACACAAGATGACAAAACCCATCAGCTTTTATGAAAAGGTCAAAAAGCAAATTACCTGTGTCTCAAAATAGAAAAATATTTCACATTTTTAAAAGTGCTTTGTAAAGATAAGTGGGAGGATAATTCAGCAGTTGCTTTTCGTTCACTCTTATGCCTGGAAAGATATGTTAAGGCAGGAAGTAGTATCTCTAATCCTGTGAACTCAGTTGCTGTTCATGGACTTCTCTAACTGAAGCAGAATGAAAGGTAGAATGAAAGATAGAATTTCTGTTATGTTTTTGGCTAAATCTTCTCTTCTTCCTGGCTGAAGAACACACCCAAGTGTTGACAGTCCAGTTATTCAGTCCACAAGAAGCTGGCTTCATAACTTCAGTGACGTGCATGGTTGGGTTGAGGGACACCCTGGACGCTGGGGGCTGGTGCAGTGGCCGAGTTGTTAAACCGACCCGATTCCCCACCAACTTGGAGGCTGCTTTTTCAGGCTGAGCCGAGATCTTTGCAGAACTGGCTGGGAGATGTCTAACCCTCACGCATCACCTGTGCCAGGAATTGTTTGGGGTGCTGCATCTGTCACCCCCTTACAGCCTTTGGTGGTGCCAGTGTTGGGGGGATTCTCGAGGTGCACAGGGGTTCTTCTAGGCTTTATTTATGTTTTAGTGCTCTTTGCTCTGTAGTGAAGATGCTGATTTGTAGTTCCCAGCTGGTCATCTGGCAAAAGCTAAGAGCCAAACGTGACATTCCTGATATTCTTTAGCATAAAAAGTAAACAAAAAGCTTAAGAGCAGTGTCTTCGCTTGCATGTTTTCATGTAGGAATAGATTCCTTAACAAAACCAAGAAGTCAGGCTTGTATGTTTGGGTTGTTTGGTGTGGGTTTTTTTTTTTGTTTTGTTTTTTAATTATTGACTTCTTGTTCTTATTATGGAACAGGGTTCTTAAAAAATCGAGGGTGAGGCAGGTTGCCAGGACCTGGACCAAGAAAGGAAAGTTTTTCTACTTTCACTGAGTAGAAAAGCCACGTGTGTGGGAGCAGCTTTTCTGGGAAATGAAAGTAGCCTGAGTGCTTTCGCTTTCTAGTTCTCTTGTGATAACTAGTGTGATAGTTAAAGGTGGGAAAGTTGCATCGAGTCACAATAAAAGTTTGTGTGTTTGTTGGGGTTCTTTGTGTTTGCTTTTGTGGTTTTTGTTTTGTTTTGGTGTTTTTTTTTTTTCCTTTAGATGGATGTGTTAAAACTTCCCCATCAAAACCCAGTGACTAAGTTACCTGTGTGATGGTCTTTAGTGAGCATATGGACAGCTGTAACTTGAGAGCATTCAGCTTCTCACCAGGGGGCTGTTGACTCCTGCCTGGGGTAGCAGTGTAGCATCACGATGCAAATAACAAGCCAGACTATTGGGTGAGTAATGTAGGAGAGGTTGTTGTGGCAACGTATTTGAAAATGATTTTATGAATTCAGGGTAGACGTAAGTCTTTTTTTTTTTTTTTTATTATTTTTTTTCCCCATTAGGAAATAAAGACTGCTTCTGTTAGCTGATGATTGCACTTCATCAGTTGGGGTGCTGTTAGAGAAGTAAATGGCTGCCAAGAGTAGAAAATGTTTGACTGGGGTGAATGTCAGTTCAGATTCACTAGTTCAGTGAAACTAATATAACTCACATGTGACTTCTGCCAGAGAGCGAAGTGCAATAAGTGGGGTGCTAACTCCTTCCATTCACTTTGGGACTGTGATATGTGCAAAGTTCTGGTTAATGAGTGGTCAAGTACAATTAATAGGGAAAAGCTAGTTCTGTGAATCACAATAGTTAGTTGCATGTAAAACTATGTAGAGTTGAAACTTTTCTGATACGTTCTTTATCCTTTTTTTTATTATTTTTTGAAAAAGGGAGAAAAGATGGTGACAATGTAATTTGAAGCTGTGAGGCTGGAGTAGAGATGAGGTGGTGAGATGCTTTACTGCTGAACAGGGTAGCAGGGGCATGCATTGCATGACAGTACAAACTCGGGCTTTGTGCCAGGTAAAAGGAACTACTTTTTCCTGTTTCCTGCATCAGGTTGGCAAATGGTATCTCTTGCTGTTTTTTTTTGTGAACCCTTGTAACTCTTAATTTGGTGACACAGCATTCTGAACAGCGCACATATGTTAGATTTTTCTTTTAATGTTACCTTACGTTAACACTGTGCTGAATATAAATGCTGTCATAAACTGTGTTGTGCCAACACACCTCAGCCAAACTTGCAGGTAGAATGAAGAGCAGCCAGAGTGCGTGCCATGGTTGAGTACAATCACCATCTAAAATGTTTTCTTACAGCGTTAAAATTTGTGCTCTCTCATTGTATTGCAGGCTTTAGATCTCTTTATCACTAGATTTCTTTAGCACTTCAAAACTTGCAATACACTAAGGGCTTTATGGACCAGTAATGGAAAATTTTCGTGACACTTCTTTTCGAGTAACCCTGTCCATACTGCCTTTCTGCTCTATGTTACGATCCCAGTTTTCAGATGTGAGTTAAGGGAATGTAAGTGTGTCTCTTTGCTGTAGTGGGTTACACCTCCCTGCCTGGATATTTGGGGTGAGTACACTGGTCTGTGACCTGGGGTGGCAGAGGTGGTGTGTTACCTTCTGTTTATACCTGCAAGGCTGTATCTTCTGACAGAGGGGTGGTTTTAACATACTGAACTACGTAGTAGTTTTCCTGGTGAATGTGCTGCGGAATCTGTGATCTTAGGCTTTAACAGGAATGAGATGTTAAGCAACATTTTGAGTTAATATTATCAAGATTCCCTTGAAGTGCTATGAAGGAAGAACTGGGTCCAAAGATGGGGTAAAGGACAGATTTACACAGAATGTCATGAGTGTGTGATGCTGTGATAACTTCAGTCGTCCCTATCAGGCTTTGTGGGTTCCTGTCTATTTAATTAAGGACTAGTTTTCCCTGTATTTAGTAACATCATTAATTCCAAGCATTTGAAAACAATGAAAATACTTAATCTATTTACACATAGACTCTTGCAATTTAAGAAGGCACTGATTTTTTATTATTTTTTTTCCCCAGGTAGGTTTCGTAGCTTTCATTCTTTTGAAAATGTCATTAGCTGCATACTTCTGCTTTTGTTAGTCACAATGGATGAAATTCAGGAGCATGTTGAAAGCCATCAGCATGAAAGCTTTCCTGAAACCCGATGTTACCTGATGATGGGACTTTCAACAGAAACAGCACTGTTGTGAGAAGTGACAACACTGAGTGTCCAAAGTTTTAATGTAGCTCTCTGAAGTAAGGGTGTTGGAGAGGTGGAATCCAAAGAACAGGCGACGTGGAACAGCTTGAAGGCTGCAGTGCAACTAGGTTAACTTTGGAAACACCGCCTGACACAGATTTTTGTATGTAAAATGCTTTTTTTTTTTTTAAGGCAGCAGAAATATCGGTGTGCTAATTCTAATAGTTTTTATTCTGAGATGCACAGCTTTGACTTGAAGCTTTTGTTTATAGTAGGTTTCTGAATTATTTTAACTGGTAGGTTCTTGCTGGAAGAAAACTATACCCCACACAGCATTTCTTTTAAAATGTTTGTTATCAACTAATTGGCAACAGTCAAGCTTATCAAAGTTCAGGTGTCAAGCAAATGCAGACTGTGTTTATGATATCCTTGACTGAAGCTTTTTTTAGCTGTCAGGTGAAAGCATTTTTAAAGTTTATGGTAAGCAGAAGAATGTAGACAGAATAATGTATTTAATAAAAGCTTTTCAGAGAGGCATTAGTGTTTTCAAGGCATGATCTGTAGCTATTTAAATTTAATTGACCCTTGTATTTTACTTCAGTCTAGACAGAATTCGTGGAAATGAATGCATGTGATAAAATGGCATTATATGCTGCTGTGGCTCCTTCCTACCAATTGACGTGTCATCATTTCACTCATGTTGCACCCCATAATGCAGAGGGCTCCCTTTAATTAAAACGGGATGTTCATTTGACAGTAGGATCTGAGTCTGAGACGTAAAAGTTTTGGGATTCTGAGTTGTGTAGCTATATTTAATGTCATCTGTTGCTTTTTGGTGAACAGTAAATGTTAGGCTTGAGTTTATGCATGGTTTCTGTAATAGCTGTTCTTCTCAGCTGTATGACTTAGGTTAATGGTTGGACTTGATGATCTTAAGGGTCTTTTCCAACCTTAATGATTCTATGACTTTTCTCAAAGTCGGATACCCATGTTGAAAATTCTGATTATTCCCAAATGAAAAATTACTCTTTCTGAATTTCAATAAAATGTCAATTAAAAAAATATCATTTTGAGAAGTTGAATTCAGCTGCGGTTTTACTGGGATTAAGCTAGGGGAAAAAAGTGCGATGTGAAAGTTGAAAATAGTATTGATTTACATTCAGGGGTATGCTTTGAGAGTGCTTTAAAGTAAGCAGCTGGAAAAGGCTGGGTACGCACAAGCATGAGACATTCTTCATTCTTTTCAGAAGAGGAGGAGATAGCAAGAACAGACTCCTACTCCACTTCCCTTTTGTGTTCAGTTTCATTTTATTCCTCTGAAAGTTAGCTACTTTGAAAAAGAAATTACTCCTGGGACCACAGCTTTTGGAAATGTACTTTTTTTTTTTTTTAACATGTTCCAAATTGCTAAGGTATAAATGGACTGGTTAGAGGATTAAATACTGTGTATTTCATCATACCCCAGAAATCTTTGTCATGACTGAGAAAGCATTTCTATATTTTGCAGATTTTAACTTTTGTGTAGTTTTGGTACAGAATCATGGGAAAATATATGAGAGAGAGGTTTTAAGCTTGTAAATACTTATTTATTTAAAAAAGAAAGCTAAATAGGTTTTGGGCAGCTTGCAGAGTTGCGTTCTTCTTATTGGTATTACCTACTTTCCCGTTTGTCAGCTTCTTTTTTTGTTTTCAAATTCTGCTTGTGTGTCTCATGTAATTTTTCACCTGTTTGAGGACCATGCTCCTTTCATTTATAGACTTTCCCACTGTCGTTTTCTTTTCTTACATTAGAACCTTTTAATTATTTGTGGTAGTAATTGGGAAGTTTTTTTGATTCAGGCATTTAAGTTTACAACTCTTTTTTTTTTTTTTTTTTTAATGGGGTAGTAGAATTAAGTCTTCCCTTTCTCTATGTATTCCTTTTCTTGTTTGGAAATTAAAAAATAACCAACATCTTACTGGCAACTCCTAAAAGTTCTGTCTAGTCTTGTCTGTTTTATGGGACTTGATGCTGAAAGCCATAGAACATCTGTTGTGACAACCCTGGTTGGACCGTAATTGTCCCCTCGCCTGAAGCTGACTGGGCTGCTTTTTTGAGTTCACCTCACTGGTCTACTGGGTAACCTCTGGATTCATTGATGGTAAATATGGACAGATATTCCCATCATCACCAGTTCCAGCTCTTGCTAACTTGGCATGTTGCCTTGAAGCTTTTTCTGGGGCTTATTTAAAGATGACTGCTACATGTGCCACCTACATCCTAGTGTGGACTGGGGGTGTGTGTGCAGTGTACAGATTGCACTGCGTTGTTATAGACCAGAGAAGGAGTTTGCAGCTGCCTCCTATCCCTAGCAAAGATGCTGAGGACCCTGTTGCTTTGCAACCTTACTGAGTAGAAAAGGGTTGAAAATTTTGCTACTGGAGTTTATTATTTCTATTGTTTGATGGGGGACTGTGTTGGCATAATACCGCTGCTAGGAAGGCAGCATGGAATTGTCATTTTTTATATGTTTCAATTTTTTTTTCAAAAATGTGAATTCTTTGGAGGAGCCTTCCATACCCCTTTTACTCAAGTCAGCCTGTGAAGTTTCAGCTAGGTATGTGGTGCTGAAGGGTGGCAGAAAGTCACTATTGGTGATACTGCCACCACAGCACCGAGGCAGTGAGGACTGACAGGGCTAAATTATAACAACTGGTGTTTGTAAACCAAAGTTGTCATAAGCTTCTTGAGACCATGTCCTAACGTATTAGAATATAATGCGTTCAGCTTCCTGTGGGAGCTGAGGCAAATGTGCGTTTCAATATAAGGTAATTCAAAGTCCATTCAAAAATAAAAACAAAACCAAAGATCCTCAAAGATCCTCCTTTTTTTTTTTTTTTTCTTTCTCCTTGAAAGAAAATGGCTTAGAAAATGACAGTTGCCCTCTGTGGAGTGCACTGCTGAATTTACTATTTCTTCAGTCATGAGGTAGTAAAATTATACGCTGATCCTCAGTACAAATCTCAACACATCTTTAAATGCTGTAGTGTCTTTGTTGTGTTCAAGGTTCATTTTAATTCTAATATCATCTGCATCCATGGAGGTTGTTACCTAAGGGAAATGAAAGCTGCTCGCTGACCTTCACAGGCCGGTACTCCGTGGTGTTGCAGTGGCCTTTCTGCAGGGACGCAGCACGTGCCAGCGACATCCTGGCACTTGACCCAGGAAAGGCTGTCTCGACGGAGAAGCTGGAACTGCTCTCAGAAACCCGTCACCTTGCAGGCAACCTGTTAATGCTGCCCTGGATTTTAGGTGACTTGGTGTTGTCTGTAGTCTTCATTCTCCTGCAGAATTCATTTATTTATTTTCCCTTCCGGATGACTATGTGTGCTTCTTTGCAGGATTTCTTTTTAAATGATTAGTAGAGGGCAGGATAAGCTGTTAAATAACTCTACTGAGTGCTGCAAGTAATGGTGCCTGGCTTTTCTGATGAAATTTCCTCTTGTAATGCACCTTGGATTAGAAGTTGGGGTGGGATCCATTGAGGCTGCAGGGTGAGCTCGCCTCTGGAAGACCTCCCTGCAGTGGGGTGGAGGTGGTCCCCTCCACTCTTCTTCCCCAGACCCCTGTGTCCTCTCGCATCATTTCTTGTGGCCTGAGAGGTGGGCAGCAGCAGGCAGTGCCCTCGGGAGCTGCATCCTGGCTGGCCGAGCTGTGGTGGGCAGCCCCTGGCCCCACTGCAGGCAGGGGGTGCTGCGAGGGTGTCGGGGAGCCCTGAGGTCCAGCCAAGCTGCTGGAGGTGGCCTCAGGCTGCCGAGGCTGTTGCTCTCGACAAACGGGAGGGCAGGCATGTCTGGGTACATGCACACTTTGTGATCATAAGGCCTGTTTCTGTAGGAAATCAGGTTAGTATTTTTTTTTTTAATTGGACTAAATGGAAAAGCCTTTATTGAAAGGCTTTCTGTTAGGTTTTTTTTTTTCTTTCTCCATTCAGACCAGACAGCTGAGCTCTTTGCCCAAATGTGTCCCTGCTATTGAATACTGTGGACTCTTTGTAATAAAGACCTGTATTAAAAAATGCAATTTAACCTTTTACTTAGGATTTCCAAGCTGTACTATTCTGAATCTTGTGTGGGAAAAGTTGTTTAGTTCATGAAGTCTTCTCTGATATTGCTTATCTAGGGCAGATAGTGGGGCTGTTTGAGATGGGGTGGGATTTTTCATACATATAGAATCATAGAATGGTTTAGGTTGGAAGCAACCTTGAAGATCATCTAGTTCCAACCCTCCTGCCATGGGCAGGGACACCTCCCACAAGACCAGGTTGCCCAAGGCCACATCCAGCCTGGCCTTGAACACCTCCAGGGATGGGGCCTCAACAACCTCTCTGGGCAACCTGTTCCAGTGCCTCACCACCCTCACCGTGAAACATTTCTTCCTGATGTTTAATCTAAACCTGTCCTCTTCCAGTTTGAAGCCATTCCTCCTCATCCTATCACTACATGCCCCCATAAAAAGTCCCTCTCCAGCTTTCTTGTAGGTGCCCTTCAGATACTGGAAGGCTGCTATAAGGTCTCCCCGAAGCCTTCTCTTCTCCAGGCTGAACAACCCCAACTCTCTCAGCCTGTCTTCATATGAGAGGTCCTCCAACCCTCTGATAATCTTCATGGTCCTTCTCTGGCCCTACTCCAGCAGGTCCATGTCCTTCTTGTGCGATTAACAGCTGCAGTAAATGAGATCTTTCTGGATGTGAACACCTAAACCAGGGAGTGGAGAGCAGAGTATGTGGTTTCGGGCTGTGCGGGAGTGGGCCTGGGTGTGTGTGTTCACTTGCATGGTGTGCAGCTTTGACCACTGAAGCAGACCAGGAGCATCAGATCCCTGCAAGTGTGCTGTTGCTGGATGAATTTTATATTCACTTCTTGTTGGAGTAAGTTTTCTGCAATAGTGCCCAAGTAGGATGAGGACTGCGGGAAGCTTTTTTTTGCCCTCAGTTTCCCTCACTTGATAAAAATAGGATTAAAATAAAGACAGAGAAACAACTGAATGTCATAAGGCTAAGGCTGCTGCTCCACAACAGTTTAATCTAGTGGGAACAGGCACAACCTTGGTCTTGTCCTTGCCCTTGACCCACCCTGACTCTCGCTAAGTCCGCAGGATTTCAATTAAAAGCAAAGAGCAACTTTCTGATGGTTTATTGAGATCCAGGGCTGGCTTGCTGGAGGTTCAGGCAAGTGGCAGTGCTGGCTCAAAGGGAGGAGTGGCTCGTGGCCAGAGCGGTTGGCATCTGGCAACAGCAGCCTAGGCTGGCTGGCACTGGCAGGAGCTGCAGCCTGGGGAGGACAGCTGGCTTGTCAGAAATGGCTTGTGGTCTGACAGTCCCTTTAAACTTTATTGCTTGCAAGTATGACAGAGTCTGGGATCCTACTGATTTGAGGACACTTGCAACTTCCCTTAGAGTTGCTGTCGTTGTTGTAATAGCAGAGCAAGAAGAACGAGCGAACCACCTTGACGTTGTTTTCTTGGGAGCTCTTCCTTACTGTGAAAAGCAGAGTGAGATTTTCGTGATGACTAGTTGGAAAAAATAAAAAGAAAACATAAAAAACCTAAACACTTGAATGGCCTAGCAGGACTACCCTCTTGAGTTGAGAGGCAGGTCTTAGCCTTTCAGTGAGAGATAATAAACGGGTGATGAAAGGACTGTGAAGAGCCTGAAACATGAGCCAGAATAGCTTGTGTTTGGCATGATGGGTTAAACTATGACTGGGACGCAAAGGAAGAGATCTCAAAGCTGGAAGTTTAAATGTGGATCTTTGCAGCACTGTTTTAGACCTTGGAAAGACAAGTTTTTGTGAATTGTTTAAAAGACTTTCAAAATGACATTTTTAAATGGCTGCTACAGTAAAATTATGATACCCTGGACAATAGTCTTTCCCATGAGGAGAAACCCTGTGTCTTGGTGATACTACCTGGGCAAACACTGTAAAACTTAATGTTCAGGCATGATGGTAAATGTGTAAGGATAGAAGAAAGAAAATTAAGAAGGAGACTTTTACAACAGAAAGTAGCCAGGGGTGATTGGAAAATGTGTGTGTATATTTATATACACACAGACTTAGCTGTGTTTCTATCATCCTTCAGCCTCCATCTCCTTTCTATATATATGATGTCACTTATCATTGATCCCACTGTTTTTAATTTGCTGTGGCTTGTGCATGCTGCTGAGCAGCTCTCTTGATGCTGGGGTCCAAATGTGTTGAGGTGGGACTGGGATGTGAACGGGGGCTGGAGCATGATGATGGGATGTGGTGCCGCCCAGCTGTTGTCTGCGGGTGGGCTCTTGGAGGAATCTTTCTGAATTTTATACGTAGTTTACAGATAACATGGTGCTTTGAAAGACACCCTGGCTGCTACCAATAACTCTAGTCACCCATCAGATTTGGATCGGAGCAGAGATATTTTTGCTAATTACTGTCACAGTTACTGCAGTGTGTAAGAATCAAAAGTGATTTTTGTAAAGCGAACTTTCCTGTGGCCATTCCAGTGAATACAACCTCAAGTTTAACTTGCATGTAGTTAAATGTAACTAAAGATGTCATCAGTTTTACAGTAGTTAATTAATTTTTAGAGCTGTTGTCATTACTATCGGTAAGCTCTCTATTGTGCTGGGTAGTGTGTGAGAAATCATGATGGTGGTTTAAAACATGCAAACCTCAAAACTCTCAATAGTTTTACATTTCTGGCACCTTTTATGTTTTCAGTAAGTTCTAAGGCTGCTGTCCTTTCTTGATTATAAACCTTTCACCGAAGCTTGTTTTGGAGTAGTTATCAATAAGAGCTGGAGATGTGGAGCTAAGCAATTCTTCACATGAATCAGTTCATAGAGTGATTTTAAGACAGAACTTCAGTTACGTTTCTGTTTGTTCCTCTTTTGGTTTGGAGGATTGGTTTTAAACCACGTTGCTTTGATGGAAATGACAGGATTTTTTTGAGTCAGTTCACACTTCTGTTGTGGTAGATCACACCATTTATTATCAGGGTTCTTTTAAGTTGGTTTAAATGGCTTTGCTTCCTTCCTAGTGTTTACACTTGCTTTGTCTTTATAATGACTACTCATATTGCCTTCAGCCACTGTTTTCTTCTTTGTTGTTGTTTTTGTTTTGTTTCTTTTTCACCGGAGAAAACAGAATCTCTTGATAATGTAAGCTGAGCATGACTAGTTGTAATCCAGCCGATAGACCTACAGGGGTATCGAGTTGGTGTCCAGGGCTGAGTTTCAGTACTTCTGTGGCACGAGGGAAAAATGAGACAAAATCCACTAAACATGTTCAAGGAAGTGTGTTTCTCTTGCTTTCTGAATGCTCTCCATGTTATCGTATGTATGTTCTCAGTGGTGTCTCTTCCACCTGTGTTATTACTCCACTTCTTTAGCACCCCAAAATGTGCCTAGAAAGACCAATATAGTAATAAGGTGATGCTTCCCCCATGCTTTTCACTTTTCGCCCCTTAGCTGTGTAAGAAATCTGGGTCTCGTTCCTTCCCTGTGCTGTCTGCGTGAATGTGGAAGAAAAGGTGTGAAGCCACTTCTCCTGCTGATGGTGGAATAGCTGAATCCATGACTTTCCCTCTGTGAACTGACAGGGTTTCCTGCTCATTACAAGAGTATTCCCCATGTAGGTGATTTGGCTCACATTCAACTTCTGCGTGGTTTTTTTGTGTTTTTTTTTTTTGAAAATGTGTATAACTACCTGAGGTCAGTTTGCCTATATTTAGTGTCAGTAAATACAAACAACTTCTCAAGCCTCTCTTTAAAATCTCATTTTAAAAAGTTTAAATATTAACTTGAATTAAAACAAATGTTATGTCTTGAGAGTAAATGAGACTGGAGGGGGAGGGCATATCTATGAGGCTCAGAATAATGATGCTCTTGTGTTGTGTAGAATCCTTGATATTAAGTCTTGAAATTCATTGAGAAGTCACTTGTTAAAGCATTTTTCAACTGACATAGTACAGCTTTGTTATTATTCTTGGAAACCATAGAAATGTGGTGACAGTATTCTGAGTGTTGTCTTATGATGAATATAGGTTACATAATGCTATGGTTAAGTAAGAGCCTCCCTTTAACTTTTCAGGGAGGACTGTATGCACCTCAGTAATGCACTCAAGCCTTTTCCCCATGAAACTTGTATTTGGTCCAGGCTGTGGCTGGCTGAAAGTTACTGCCGTACAGTGTGTCCTCTTGCTTCCTTGAAGTAAGTTTGCTCTCAGTCCGGTTGCAGGTGGGTAATTACCCACTTTGCACAAGCTGCTGCTGTAATTGGCACCTTTTGGTGGTCTGTGCACAGCAGTCCCGGACTGAAAATCTGCTGTCTCTGTGTATGTCCTTTGGTCTCCATGGGTGATTTTGTCCAAGCCAAAGCTGAGATGCATTTTGCATTTGTGTGTGTATAAAAATATATCTTTACCTACTTTCTTAGTGGATACAATATTGTGGAAGAGGTTTCTCCTTTTCAGGACTGAGCAAAAGGAAACCCAGTTTGCAGATATCAGGCAGAGCAACCCAATTCCACTGTGCTTTAGGAAGGTACTGTAAGAATGAACACCTTAAAGCCTGTGCAGAGATTTAATTTCGTCTTTGCACTAGTAAAATACTGCTAGTATACCCACTTCTTAATTTACATATTTATATGTGCATGTTTATTCTACACACACATAGAAAAATCTTCGAGGACAGAGGTGAAGACATGTAACAAAGCCTTCTGGAATAGACTGTGTTTTCCCTGTATTTCAACTTAGTATCTTCGTGGAAGGAGTTAGTTTTTATTTGCCTATTTGGAACTTGACCAACAGCTTATTTAGAAGATAGTTAATGTGTTGCTGGAAGCCATAATGCTCAGCAGTGTATGTGGGTCTTTTAACTGTTCCTGGGAGATATGATTAATGTGGCAGAAAATAACGTTCACAGTAGTGATTGAGGGTCTTTAGTATACTCGTCCTTTGTGCATTTAGTATTTTTTGTTTATTTGTTTGTAGCAGAAACTGAAAGCCTTTTTACAGAGGATTACATTCCTCTAATCTCTCAGTATTCTTCTCATTACAGCAACACCATATGAGGAAACTAGTTTATTAGCTACTTGTCTGCGAACAGTATCATTAGCACGTCCTGAGCATCTCAGGTTATATTAGAATTGTCTTTAATATTAAATATTTTGTGCAATGTCATTTGGGTTTTCCTCTAACACATAGCTCTTACAAATCGGTGTTGCACTGGAAAGTCAAGTAAGCAGGTTTTGTGTGGAGGAACTGAGTCAAGATGCTGTTCTAGGCATTTGCATTTTCCTCCCTCTTTCTTTTTGTCTCTCATACAGATATTCGTCCGTTGAAGGAAGGGATTCCCATAGTTTGTTTCCATTATGTACTATTTTAAATGAACTGCGCAGTGAGGCAGTAGGCCCTGTTTTCTCCTGGTAATGGTTGGACCGTCTCATTTACAACTAAACATATGACTATTTCTGTGTTTGGAAACTGAAGAGGGTTGTTTTATCTTCAAAGTTTGAAAGTGCTTGTGTTGCATATACAAATATTTGGATATTGCCATGAAGAAAGCCAAAGCTTACATGTTACTCCTTCACAAGCTACAGAGATGAGAAAACGCCGGGGTCTCGGAGGCCGAGTCCTGCTGCCTCCATCCCCCCAAATTTATCTGAACTACAATTCAGAATTAGTCAATTTATGAGATTCACCCTGTCCAAAAAAGCATTTGTGCAATTTAGCTTTTTGTGCTGATTTTGATAAGTTATCGGAGTTTACAGTACTGTTGTGGAATTAATTTGGGCACAGTATCTCCCTAAGCAGATAACAGTGTAGGTCCTTTTCTGCTTCACTAGTGCTGGCATAGCTACTGAATATGCTATTGTGTGAGGTTATAAACCAGATAATCTTAATTGGGCATTTCCTGAGAGGAAGAGAGGGATGGCTGAAAAAGGAAAGAATTGGAAATAAGGGCATGCATTCCTAATATACAAATTTGGCTTCCATCCAGGAAAATGGGAGAATTTCCTGTTAGTTAAAATCTTCCAAGAGCTGAAAGCCTGGAGATACATACTACATACCTCGGGGAGCCAGAGGAAGGGGGAAGGCTGGGAATAGCTTGCACACAAAACCCCCGGGGAACTGATTGCTATGTGATGTGGTGGGACTGAGGAGTGTGAGCAGCTGCATCTCAGGGCAGCTATAGCATCCGCAGGCAATCTCCTTTGCCCAGCCAGGGATTTGGGTTGCCCTGCAGCACTTGCACCAGCAGAGTCTGGTGTCGTAGACCAGAGCCTTTTTAGAGTTGAGTCAAATGCAATTTAAGCTACGTGGATTGTGCATGTGTATGTGTTTTACATATATCTATCTATCTATGTGTGCGTGTATAAAGTAACACATTTGGTGGTGCATGTACACTGCAGATATGCGTGGAGTATTGACTCACTGAACTGGAGGATCTGTGCTATAGATAAACTATGGACTTCCTCATGTAAATTTGAGGAAAGGATGGTAAACAGAAGTGGGTACAGGCAAATAAGTGCTGAAAACTAAAGTGGGTTTCTTTGTACCAGTAGTTGCACCTGCTTTGTTGGAATAATCTCTTTTGGATCTGCATTTGAAGAGAGAAGTTGCTTATTAAATTGAATTAAAGCGCACTGAGTTCGGAATTTGAACCTCTACCAATGCAAGGTTGAGAAAAAATAGGAATTGGGGAAGAGCTGTGTTGAAAGAAGGAAACAACTTGTTTATGTTAGGACTGCTAGGTGTGTTCTGAATCCCCCTTGCTGACCTGATTTAGTTAACATATATTAGTGTAGATGCTTCAGACATTTGTAAATACTTGTAGGCCACCTTCATTTCTTAGCTTTGCTTTAGTGTAGTATGAGGTTTTTTGTGGTATTTTTGGTAAGTCTTTGAGTGAATTATGATCATAATTGTTTAGAATATCTACATTAGTGTTTGTGGACGTTTGAGTGTCTATATGCTAGTATCACATCAACTCAAGATAGCCCAAGCTCCAAGAAGAGTAAAGCTCCTAGGGTATATGTAATCGGGCAGAGCATTAATGATCCGAGGGCTGGAGCACCTCACCTGTGAGGAGAGGCTGAGAGAGTTGGGGTTGTTCAGCCTGGAGAAGAGAAGGCTCCAGGGAGATCTTACTACGGCCTTCCAGTACCTAAAGGGGGCTTACGGGAGAGCTGGGGAAGGACTTTTTGCTAGGGCATGTAGTGATAGGATGAGGGGGAATGGCTTTAAACTGGAAGAGGGCAGGTTTAGATTAAACATTAGGAAGAAATTTTTCACTATGAGGGTTGTAAGGCACTGGAACAGGTTGCCCAGAGAGGCTGTTGAGGCCCCATCCCTGGAGGTGTTCAAGGCCAGGCTGGACATGGCCTTGGGCAACCTGGTCTAGTGGGAGGCGTCCCTGCCCATGGCAGGGGGGTTGGAACTCGATGATCTTCAAGGTCCTTTCCAACCTAAACCACTCTATGATTCTATGATTAATAGGAGTAAAGAGGATGTCTTGTTTTTTCTGTAGAAGGCTGTCCTAAGTATTCTATTAAATATCACTTACAGTACAGAAGAGACTTAATTGTTTACCGGTTGCACTAGAACTTGATCTCCAAACTTCAGTCATGGGTAACAGTAAAATAAAATCTTTAGGATCATATATGCCACAATAGCATGTACTAAAGGAATATAATTCAAAGCAAATAAGCTTCACCCATTTTGACTTTGGTGGTCTAGTGCAGATGCACTAAATTAAAGTTACATCAAGAGTGAAGTAATCTCAGCTCTCTGAACAAAAGTAAAATTGTGTTTCTTGAACTTCTTAAGTGAAAAGAAAAACCAAAAGAAAATTTGATCTCGCCCTCTGATTAATGAATGAGGAAAGGGTTTGGTAGTAACTACCTGCACTGTCATTTGTAATGAAAAGAAAATTACCTGTATTAATACAGTTTCATGGGTATTCAGGATAACTGTTGATTTTTCCTCTTGATTTCTGACGCTTGTAACTGGGATGGTTATGGATTCTCTGTGTTGCTCACGTAATTGCCAGTTAGAAATTTTGAAGCTGCCTTACACTTTTTTAAGGCCAAGAGTTTATTTAGGTACTTAAATAATCCCCTCATGAAAAAGGAGCATCTCTGGGTCTGGTTCTGATCTGTTAAATGTGTATGTCCTTGGGAAGGGGGCCTCGAACCGCAGCTTTACACCAGAATACTGAAATCTGGATATAAACTACAGATGTCTAGGTTTACAAGTCACAGCTGTGCTCATAAATTAACAGCCAATATTTTGAACTGCGAAGAGATTGTTTGTTGGTAAACTATGTCTCCTCTGTCTTTTCCCAATCTCTGTGAACAATGAATATCCTCCAGTCAGCCTTTCCAAGTGTTGTATATATCAGGGAAGATACAGAAATGTGGTATAACTTGTTATAACAATTTATAGTGAAACTATTTTCTGTTTTGCTAACCACTGCGTTGGTAGCAAATACAAAAAGAAATCTGTTTTGCTGTCATGCACTGCCCTTGAATTCCTCCTGCCAGTGTTAATGCTGTTGTAATTACTTTTCCCAAATACTCTCTTTCTTTTCTTTGCTTCTTGCCAGACCCAGGGGCAGGGAAGCAACTTTATAGGGGAAACAAATCCTGCCTTTGTACAGTGCTATGAAATGCACAGAGTAAACAAATGAGGGGGTGAAGGATGGGGATAGAGTGGGAGTTTGTTTTCCTGCATCACTTCACTTTTCTTGTGCCAATAGCAGAGGTTTTTAAAAAGAAAAGGGGGGAAAAAAATGCAAATTGGATTGTTAGCAGTGTCCCTTAGGATCATAAATGACGGGAAGATTGTGTATGTAATTCATAAACATCCTGAACTATACGCCTTCTATTTCAACTTATTAGGGCATGAAGTAGTGCCTGCCAGGTTAATTTCACACTGGGGAATTCAGCATTCATGCAGCTCTTAATTTCCTCTTCTATACAAAGCTGTGATAAGGAGAGAATAAGGGATTTGAATATTTGATTCCAAATAATTCGTTTTAAAGAAAAGTATTTTAGAAATAGCTGCAAGACAATTGTAGTTGGTTTTTTCTTTTAATTGAATTTGGAATGTAAAATGAGAACGTTTATTTGTCTCTGCTAGGAAATATATTTTTTGTCTAGCAAACAAACCCTGTACTTCACAAAATCTTCTCTTTTATAGATGAAATTATTGTTTTGAGTTCAGGATGTGGTGGGCAAACAATAAAAAAGAAAAACCACTTGCAAATACCACCAAGCTTTTCTCCTTTTCTCATCTGCCAAAGAAAGAATGGAATTTGTTAGTATGGAACAATGGTCAGTCCTCTGTATTTTCGTGGTTTTAATGGATAAGATGGTTTTAATGGTTAACTGGAGTTCAAGGATTGTTCTAATCTAGTGCCTGCTTTTTGCTTCTGTGGTGTGATATCCAAACATGAGCGGAGGGAATCATCTATTGGCTCTAAACAGGAGTGGGGCCAGATTTTTATTAAAAAAGGCTCAAAATTTATATGAACTGAATATTTAAGAGAGACAGAACCTCGTATTCTTTTCGAACTCCAGTCTGACTTGAAACTTAGTCATGGATGGTGACTGATGTGATTTGAGAGAGTTGGGTTCAACTCGTCTGGGAAGGCAGTTAAGATAGATTCCTAAGGTTTTGCTTTAGTTTTGAGAAACTGTTTTGTGTGGATATTTTTATAGTATTTCTCGTAAAACACGAATGATCCGTAAAGATTTCTTAGTTTTGAGGTTGGAGTGGCTGGGAATTGTGTGTATTAAGGAAATAGTGGGATTGAGAATAATTGGGAGTTCAGTCAACTATTTCCCCTACTGCCTTTGAAGACCAAGCTATGGAGTTTTATTTGTTTAGGAGGGCCAGTTGTGGCTTTATATAGGCTTCTTAAAGCCATCTTGCATAAACTTGCCCATCATAAGTTTTTTTAGTTAAAAAAAACAAACCAGAAAAAAACCCCACCAAAACCAACCAACCAAAAAAACATTACATTTGGGATTAAAAGTGCCCAAGTTGCAGAAACTTAGGCAAAATTGAATAATGAAGGCTCTACCCCTTTGTGGTGCATAAAGCTCATGTGGAGATACTTTTAATGTTTGTAGAGAAGCATATTCTTGTAAGTAACTAGGTTTGCTGTTATCTGGCTCTTATCTTATTTCGATGATCTGTTTTTCTTTTTAGCACCAGCAAACATTTTTAAATCAGCTGAGGGAGATCACTGGTATCAATGACATCCAGGTACTACAACAGGCACTGAAGGTAAGATGGATGTGTCCGACTTGTAGCTGACTGTATACATCTTGTCATTAATTGTCTGTGAAAGCCATAAACCCTACCCTTTCTTACTCTCGCCCTCCCTTCCATTCCCAGCTTAAATACTCTTTAGATCTATTTCAAGAAAAAAAAGCTTGTTCACTTTAGAAGGAATCTTGATCTGTTTTGGTACTGATACAAATTAATTTGGTGTTCAAAAATGAAAAGATGGGAGGGGTATGACTTGCCTTTAACCTTTGGCTAAAGTGTTTTGTGATACCTTGGTGCTAGTACAGCTGGTCAACTCCTGATAAGTTAAGTGTTGTCTTCCTTGACAAGGTGTAGCTAAGTTTTTTTTCTGTCGTGGAGGAGCCCTGCTCAGTATGTAGAATGAAGAACTCTCCTTGAACTTGCCACCCTTTGCTAATTTGCTGTTGTTTCACTTGTTTTTCCCAACCATTGTAATTCTTTCACAGCACAGGAGAGTTCTTTGCAAGTAAAGAATAGCAGGTTTCTCTGCATCCTATTTCCCCCAAAATATTTATATGAAAAACAAATAAATCCCTTGTCTCCCTCAAGCAGAACTTTTTAGCCATTTATGTGTGGTAAATGAGGTTTCAGTGGATTTAAATCATATATATATATATCTGTTGCTTCAGATTCAGCATGTCATGTACACAACTGCCCCTCAAAAGCCAGCATTTCTGGCCTTAAAAATGAAATGGTAGCTTTTTGGAAGAATTCAGCTGACTGCTGTTGAAGTCAGTGTGTCCTGATTATGCTCGTTGAGGGGTTGACCTGCACTGAGACCTTTAATTTTTTCTGTAATAAGTGGAATTCTACCGAAGTAAATTCTTATAAGGTGTTCTGGCTTCATTTTGGTTAAAAATAGTGAAGTAAGTAGAATATGTCAAGTTTGGAAACTTCCTTTTCTAATTGATATTTCACCTGAAAATACAACATGTCATTGATCTTATAAGTTGCTTATAATGTGGTCCTTTGCTGTTAAGAAAAACAAAGATAAAGGGTGGGGGGACTCTCACTTCCTGTTTTGTTGATGCTTAAAGGACAGCAATGGTAATCTGGAGTTGGCTGTGGCTTTCCTCACTGCGAAGAATGCCAAGGTTCCCCAGCTAGAGGAGGCAACTTACTATCAAACAGCCCTTCCTGGAAATGACAGATATATCAGCGTGGGCAGCCAAGCAGACACCAGTAGGTATTTTTTATTTTTGTAAGTTTTGTTTAAAGGCAAAGAAACTAGAAACTTGCCTGTGAGATGACTGTTAATCTGCTGATAATTCTTACTTAACAATTTTTACATTACTCTGTATTCTTTCTTCCCTCATTTCAGTGTATTTTTGTATTTATTTGAGAAATTTTTAATAATTACCATTACATGTATATATGGTACTGATCAGCAGGTGAATAAGTGAGTTTTCAACCTTTTTTTTTTTTCCTCCCTATTATAGGATTTATTTTGGGGTCATGCAGTAAATAGTTAAAGGCAAAAGCTGGGTACTCTTCAGTCAAAATAAAATAAAATTGGAGAAGAGTCTGTGAATGTCTGTCAACCATATTAAGCTTTAGCATATTAAGAGTAGCTTCTCCCTGATGGGGATGACTTTCCCAAAGGAAGAAGGCGAGAGGTTAGGTGTGCATTTTGTACTGAAAGAGTAGGTATTTTATATGTGAAATTGGCATTAAATGTATTTAACTTTAAACAGTTTAATTTAGTTGATACAGGAGGTCCCACAACCTCTGTTCCTCTGAGCCTTGCAGGTTCCATTCCTTTGCTTAAGTGCATAGTTATTTTTTGGGGGGAAGGGAGGGAAGAAACATTAAAACTTTATAAAATGTTGATGAGGAAACTATTGGCAGGAAAAGTTTTGCTTTCTTGTGGTCCTGCATGTTAAATGTGTTCTGCAAGTACATATGGAAAATAACATGAAAGAAGAAGTCAAAGGAAGCTTTGTAGTGGGATTCTTTTCTGCAAAATCTGAGTTTCTTGATACTGTATTTACATTCAATCATTCTAAACATAGTTGTACAATATTTAAATTGTACTATTAATCCTTTGACCATATAGGTAGTATATCCATGTAGCTTTTATTGAATGAGTAGAATTATTAGCTTCACCCACAGTAGGATTTTTTCCCTTTCATTTCACTAATACTGGGGTGGCTATGGTGGCATCATTGTAAAGTAGTTTACACCTCCTTGTCAGTAGTACAACTGTTTTTCTTTGTCTCTGGCACCTTGACATAAACTTTTTTTTAAAAAAAAACCACTTTTTTTTTAAATCAGAGATGAGTTTATTCTTGACATCTCAGATCTGAAAACTGCATTTTAATCCTTGGTATTACGAGGAACCCCATATAAAATTCCCTGAGTGCTTTATAGGTAGTTGTAATATCTCCCCACTAAGTTGTGGGGGATGATTTGGGTTTTGGGGGTTTTTTGTGCTTTTTTTTTCTTTTTTCTTCTTGCCCTCCTTTGGAAAGAAAATGCACACAAAACCCCACGTGTATTTAATTTTCAAAGTCAGAAAATTCACACTGAGAAATAAGACTATTTTCAAGAAACTTACTGCTGTTGTCATAGCCTTCAGTACTGAAGATCTACTATGGCAGTGGAATAGTAAGCTGGATTCTCTTGTGGTCTGTTTTTAATTCATTTGTTAGCAATCCCATTAATAGAAGTGTTTAGTTTTGCTGTTACTTACTGTACTATGCAACCTTATTGAAGATATGAGGAGACAAGGGATATGAGAGGGAAGAGTCAAGCCTGCGGTGTCTACGTTGCCCATGACTGATGGTCAAACTGAAAAGAGTAACTCTTGAGTTGCATACTGTAAGATGAATTTCAGGATTCTCCTCTCTTCTAGAGGGCTGAAGGCAGACCCAGATTCCTTACAGTTATATAGAACTACAAGTCAGTGATCAAGAAATGCCAACTGCTATGAAAAAAGCAGGCAGATTCTTGAGAGCCCTTTGTCAGCCTTTGTTTTATTTAGACTGAAAACATGTTTTGAGATAAAGGCATCTTGGCCAGCTTTTCTTCATGTTGAAGGGCTTGTGGGTCAAGAACTAAACACCCACAGCAGAACAAAAGTCTAAACCAATCTCTGATCATAGAGCCCCCCCCATCTGTAGAGATCTACTGAAAGCTTCTTGCAGAAGCCTGTAGTTCTTTTTGTTGGGATCTGCTTGTCTGTAATTATTTTGATTATGAATTTAAAAAATGCAGTACACTTAAGATGGATGAGGTTCAGGGCCCTGCCTTGGTAAGTACTGTCACGTAAGGGAGTATGGTGAAAGACACCGGATGACTTAGGAGAAGAGAATGGAAGGGTGGGCATCGATGGAAAACATATTCTGCAATGATAGCTCCAACCATCAACACTCCCTTCTGCAAAGAATGCTATTAGCACTTCTCAGTAACTATGCTGAGTTGCTGACAGTATCTTGCCTTTCAAATTTGACTCCCTTTTGCTATCCCACGTAGGTATAATTACATGAAGATAATTATAACTCACCCTTACTGTTCCTTACTGCTTAACTACCTCTGTGCATTTGGAACTTACGATGTTATGAGTCACCGAGCTTTGCGGCCCCACCAAGTTAAGTCATCCAAACTGGGGATGAGAGGGAGTTACAGTTAAATATCAGAACTGCCTTTTATGCTGCAGAAAACCTTCAGTTGCTTACAAATGCTTTTGAATGTATGCCTTGCATAAGGGTATTTCAAATGTATTCTGTGAGCTTCACTGACTATGTTTCTTTGAAATGGCTACTTAGTTAAGAGGTAAAATAAATATGTATATAACAGGACGTCATACCTTAATAGTCAGTGGTTATCGTGGATTGTGCACTGGCTCTTCCAAAAGTCACAGTGGTCATTCAACTCTTTGAGAGTTGCATTCTGTATGTTAGGGGAGCTATAAGGAAACTTCATTTCTCTTATTAGCAAATGCAACATTTCAACAGCTACAAAAATATTAATGAGTTTGCATAAAATTTACTCCATCTTTAAAAGCAAAAGCTGACTTACACAATTGATGTTAATCATGATGCTTGTCTTTTTCCTGTTCAAAATGATATGTGCAAGCACCTGCGAGTGTAGCTTTTTCACATCGAGTGATGCGTGTTTTATCTGATCGCTTTGCAAAGGGTTTTTTTTCTTCCCTTCGTGCAATCTGTTATTGAGCAGAAAGTGCTTAAGTATTAGGGTTGCAATGTACAAGTGAACAGCTTTTAATCAAAGATCACTTTCATGTTCTGCTTAGTAGCATAAATCCTAGGCGCTGCACTTAAAGGAAAACAAAATAAGTTGTTTAGTAGTACTTTCCAAGACTTTCACTTCATTGATTTCTCTAGAAACCTTTTGAAGTAATTCAGTGTATTTTCATCTGTGGCTGCACAACAGAACCATTACATTGCTAAGCATATATCCATTTCCTTATTGTTATTTGAGAAACTTGCAGAACCCAGGGTTAAAGGAAGCAGCAGAATGAAGACAAGTATTTTAGAAGTTGTATTGTCTTAAAATGAAAGAGCTGTCAAGACAAATTCTCGCACTTCCTTCTTTTGAAAACTCAAAATTCTTTTTCACAAAAACCGAATTACTAGTCTTTGCAATTGTACATTCCACAGCCAAAACAAAAGATTTCAAGCCCTTTTATAAGGACATAGTACAATGTGACTATAAAATGCCATGCACACCAACTTGAGGGTAGTAGACTTCATTGCTTCTGGGGACCTGGCTTTTTAGATCTTCCTGTTCCTAGAGTTTGAGCCTTTACATTGGTTTCAGAAGTAATTCAGTCACTCGTTTCCAATGAGGTAGACTTAACTGCACCTAAAACCTCCCTAAGTGATGTTTATGTAACATTTCTTAACGACTCTGAAAAGTTCATGGTGTAATTTGTTTTGGTGCTTCACTGTCCTTATAGATTCCTAATGTCTTGCCTAAATCCCTCTTGCTTCAGGTTAAGTAATTTTATTCTGTGTGTTATCCCCTGTGGAGATTATAGTACCCTTCGTTGCTTTTCTCTCAGATGAAGTTTTGTATGCTTGAAGACAGTGCATTGTAATGTCCCCACAGACTTTACTGGGATCTAAACTGAACAGCCCAAATTCTTTCCAAGTCTCTGGATGCATTTCCTATGCCTATCATCAATTTTTTTTTTTCTCTCTTGTAGACCTTCTCTAATGGTTCTGCCTTTTTTTTTTTTTTTTGTGATCTGTGACACTCAAAACAATAACCAGGAATTCAGCTGGGTTCTTGAGAAAAATAGGTGAAACTCTATAAATGTCCATGTAGTACTCTGACAATATACCGCAGTGTAACACTTCATATTTTTTCAATGCTGCGATGATGTGAATTGCAGGTTGAACATGAATCAGCTGTAGCTCCAAGATCTTTCTTGGCAGAAGTCCTAGTAAGTCCTCATTCTATAGCTGTGCATTTTATTGTATTTGTGAGTAGAATTTGACACTAGTTTCTTCTGTTACGTTACTTAACTCGGATATTGCTATGTGTCTTCATGACATTTCCTTCTGTTCCAGGGATTATTTGTGTCATCTCCATCCAGGTTCCTGGGAGTGTCTCTACTTTGGTATGACAGGGTCTCTGCTTCAAAATGTCTTGTACCTTGACGTCCTCCTTTTGTCTTGCAGATGCACTTGTTCTTTTGTTCCATGGCTACCTCTCTCCTTCCCATCCCTGTCAGTGTGAGATTTGTCACGTTAAGATGTTACTATCCTAGGACAGTGTAAATACAGCTGAGATGAGCAAGTTCCTGTGAGATAGTGGTGGCTAACGTTTCCTAGCTCTTTCATCAATAGAGGTGTTTGCGTTGGCTAAGCAGCTGCTGGCATGCTGTGTATTCTTTCCCCATCTAGTTTTAACCAAAATTGGCATATATAGGCAATTAAATTCCTTTAAATCTTCATGTAGGATCCCAAGGGCATCATGATATTTAATGTCACAGAATAGATGGTAGAATATAGGATCTTGCTTAGCTCTGCTTGTGATAAACAAAACTGATGTAGTCTCAACTTTTTTTTTTTTTAATATTGTTGGTGTGTTGAAATTGGAGTCTTGCTGCTGGATTTCCATACTTGGCACCTGTCCACTGAATGCATCAGGCCTGCCCCTTCGTTTTCTTCTCTCTGTGCCAGCAGTTGCATCACTTTAGTTGCTTATTGCCTGTCCCTGGGTTCAATTGCTACTTCAGATCTGTCCCTCATGCTGAGTTTCCCAGCCTACTTAAGTTTGAAGTTCCTACTCTCTGTTTCCTCCTGCTATAAGTAACAAGTCAATAAAACAGTAATTATTTTAATGACCTAGGCAATTGCCAAGTAAGAACCATTTATTTAAGTGATGGTAGAAACTTCTTAAGTAAACAGATTGATAAAAGTTCTTTTTGAAAAGAAAGAAGATATATTGGGATAGATAGATATAGTGTGTGCATTTAATACATATACGCTAGTATATTTGTTGCAAATTTTAATATGCAATTTAAAATTACTTTGTAGATTTATGAACTCTGTGAAACTCTCTGGATCTTATGTATCAGAAGCACACTTTATTATATAATAATGGTGTAAACCAAAAATATATTTTTTAATAAAAGTTGATTAATTCTTCATTTTAATTTGTTGAATAAACATCATGAATGCACTAAGCCAGACTGTTTTGATGTGCAGTTTCTTCATTCATATGGAATTTTTTCAGAAGAAAACTTTTTTGTTTTTTAATATTTATGGCTGAGTTAACCTTTGCATTTTCTAAGGCTATGTGATATACAATAAAAAGTACCTTTATGAGGATGAGCCAGTGACAACTAGTGTCCTGTGGCCTAAGTAAGGAGTATTACAAAATCAGCGTATGTAAATTAAAGTCAGGTAACTATAAATTTGGGAAAGTGCTGTTATTAATACCTTTATGAAATGCATCCTTCAGCCTATCACAAGACTCTCGTGTGTCTGATAAATATTTTGGGTAAAAATCAGCTTTATTTTTTTCTTCAACCTCAGATCTTGAACATAGAAATCAATTGGTCACATAGGAAACTTTAGTAGATCAGTTTCATGAATGAATTCCACTGCTCATTGCTATGAAATGAAGTCATAGGTTTGCATTAACACTATAAAATTGAAGTCAAATAAGTAATTTAAAACTAGGTTAATGTTGAATTTATTAAAGATTATGAGAGAAAGCAAAGGGATGATACTTGTAGAATAACTGCTTGAAAATTGGACATCTTTTCACTAAGAAGAAATCCCTGTGGAAGAATTATAAGACATGAGCACGTTTTAAAACACAACCAAAAAACACCCTGCATGAATTTCATGTAGTATATGTACATTTGTATAATCTATAACTGACAGAAATGCAAACTGTGCAGACAAGCTGATATCTATTTTTTTTTTTTTAAAGAGGAGTTTAGTCTGACTCTTCCTTCTGTTATGACATCTATTGAGATCTCCTCTTTATAATCCTATGATTTAGGATTCAAGTCATATATGAGCTGTTGCAGCTTAACGAGTTACTGTGTCAGCTGAGATGCTGAAAAAGGCCTTGAACCTGCTCCAAGTACAGCAAACATGAGCTGAAATACATTACCTTAAATCTCCAAAACATTTTTGTTTTATGTTTGCTACGAACTAAAAGCTTGCATGGAGTAGGTTATCATGCATCAGCTGATATTTAGAAATGTATTTTTCTGACATACGTTATGCTAGGTACTCTCTCTGTCACATAAGTTGACTGCACCCATCTGGCAGCAGGTCTTCACTGTATTGTCTTTTTTCATGCAGATAAGGAACAATGTATATGCAAAAACAACATTTCTAAAGAGAGTCCTGTATTGTCTGCTCCAAAACACTTGCACGGCAAAGGAAACCATTGTGTTTATCCGCTTTCTGAAAGCAAGCGGAAGTGAAGGATTCAGGGTTTTAATATTAAAGTGATGTAATCACTGGTAATATGAATGGTAATAAACTTACAAATGCATAGGGTGGTGTTATAGATTATTAATAAAGATTAAGTAGCTAGGGAGGTGCAAAGAAGTTGAATAATTTAGTGAAAGCGTGAGCTAGAGTTGACTTTGATAAATTTTTGTTGTTGTTTGTTTTGTTTGTGTAACAGTGGGAGCTTTTGTTAACCACAATTTTCAGCTAGGTTGTGAGTTCTTTTCTGAAAAATACTCCCGATATAAAAGAGCTTACTTCTTAATCTAACTTTATTCGTTATTGTTGTATAAGAATTTCATCACTCTTACTTGACTAGACACTAGCTAAAGCAATATTCCCCTTTGTAAGTAAATGATCGGAATAGCCCATACTTCTCCATCAGCATGTGTGGCTGCTGGATTGAGGCTTGCTCCATCTTCAGTTGTGACCAGTATTACTCTGAGAAAAACAGCTCATCTCCAGTGGACATGAGGTGCTTGTGTGTGACTACCTGCAAAAGGGTAGAAAATATAACATAAGCACCACACTTTAGAGCGTAATAGGTAGTGTGTGTGTGTGTGGTCGCGGGATCCTCTTATTGCTGTCAACCTTCCTCCTGCTCTCAGGCTGTAGAACAGAGCCATGCTTGTGTGTGACCCAGGCTGAGGTGCTATTGTAGCCCGAATTACATTGTTCTCAACATGGCAGCTCATATATCAAAACTCCTCTGGGAGAGACTTCTGCTGGTGGTCCTTGTAATTGCTTTACTACTTCTGAAGGAAAATTTCAGGCATCTGAGTTGAAGTATCCTTCTGCTAGGCTGGCAGATCTGAGCTGACTATAAAAAACATAAGAATAAAATTACAAAGTGCTGCTTTTGTGGTCGTAGCTTTTTTTCCCATACTTACAGGTCACGACATATTGTCCAGTTTACTTTGCAGGTAATAGTGCTTCCTTTAAAGGATCAGTAAATAAAATAGAAATTCAACCATCTTTATTAGAGGGAAGAAAGCGCTAAGTTGAAAACTAATTTTTGAAGACGTTGGTGTAAACAGAAAAATTTCTTCTGCAACTTCTATTCAGTCTCTGCTTTCTGTGAGGATAAGTCATCCAATTTTCTGTTCATTCGTGGCTATGGCAATGATCTTTGTATCATAAGTTCAGCGTTTTATTTTGAGAAACGTCCCAGGCAAGCCTGGGGAAACAGGGGAAGCTGTCCCTACAGCAAGTCAGCCCATCCAGGACAAAAGTCGGAAGCTAGGTGGAGAAGCTCTTTGGGTATGAGTAGTTGAGCTGGCCTGTGGAAGGAGAAAAGCAGACAAGCTGCTCATCTCTCTTTGAAGCAATCATCAGTTGCAAACCTGTCTCTTTTTCTTGCAGAGTCTTTTAGCTTCTACTGTCCAAACTCCAGGCTGGATGGCATCCCTTTCATAGTTCCTTGGGTAAACTTTGGCCTTGGAGAAGGGAGGCTGAAACCAGCCACTGCCTGTGTGCGTGTCTGTCTAATATTGCACATATAAGTTCCTCTTGCACTTTCCCCTCTTGTTCAGTCTGGCTGGCTTGCAAAATGAGACTTTTAGCCTTTGAAATCATGATAACCAATGACCTTGACTTTTCTGAAGGTCTTGCACAGTTGATGGACATTCCTTTTCGTCCTGACTACTCTGAAAGCGTGGCTGTGCCTGACGGGGTGATGACTGGTGTTGCGGTGTGATGTGGGTAGTGAAATCCGTCCTTACTCAGGAGAGGGAGTGCTGTTGCTACCCTCAGGCAACAGGGAGGTTTACAGGGGACGTTAGTATCTGATTCTTTAGTTAATGGGAGCTGGAGAGGAAGGCGGAAGTAGGATTGTTTTCATCTTCATTACTCAGAAGCCTGTGTAGCATTCCCCATGTGTCCAAGTATGGATCCTCATTTTGACTTCAGTATTTGTTTTCTTAATTCTCCTGTTGAGATGGGATACTTCCACTAGACAGAAATTGGATTTAAATACATTCAGAAAAGGAATGCACAGACAGGATAGAAAAGAATTAGGTTAAGTGAGAACTCTCCCACATGTTATGAAATGGTGTGAAAGTATTTGGCTCACCAGTGCACAGAAATACTTGTCGAATTTGGGGCTGTATTGGGAAAACTTCGCATGAGTTCCACCATTAGGAGGAAAAAACAACTATGCCAGGTTAAGGTATCCTTTTTAAGAGAAGGTTTTCTTCATCATGTGGTCCCTGGAAGCAACTGATTACGGTAGCTGAAGTAATAAATTTAAGTGT
The DNA here is from genome assembly GCF_000708025.1 of Charadrius vociferus. Taxonomy (NCBI): domain Eukaryota; kingdom Metazoa; phylum Chordata; class Aves; order Charadriiformes; family Charadriidae; genus Charadrius; species Charadrius vociferus. The sequence continues at coordinate 1,170,691 of NW_009648079.1, read as the reverse complement.
ATTGCTTTAAGAGGGCTTTCAGAAACCACAGATTCTTAAATTTGTCCCATACCTTTGTGAAACTTAAGATCGTTTAGAGGAAGGAAGACTATTGCCCGTCATATCTTAGCAAGAGCAAGCTGCAGAGGCTTTTATCTGGCTTGGAGGCGGAAGGGAGCTGTTAGCAGGGTTAGTGGTTGGAAGAGCACAGGGCACAGGAGGGATGGACTGGAATGGTGCTCAGCAATCCACGTGGGCTCTCTCTCCTCTACAGTAAGACTTGCCTTTTCATTCTGTTTCACTTTTAATTTTGAGAAAGATAGTTTTGCTTTTCAGATGTGATTGATCTCACTGGAGATGATAAAGATGATCTTCAGAGGGCAATTGCCTTGAGTTTGGAGGAATCAAACAGGGCATTCAGGGAGACTGGAATAACAGATGAGGAACAAGCCATTAGCAGGTAAACAAACAACTTATATAAAGCAGAAATTACATTAAAGAGTTGGAGATTGGCCTGTATTGCTTTTTTTAAACTTTTAATTTAACAAAGAATAACTTGTTTACTTTCACTTGTGCTACTGATATGCCTGGCTTCAGGATGTTGCTTTATGGTATGTTCTACACTGGAAAATAGCCTATTATGTGTGGGCTAGGATTTAATAGTATGTTTCATGTCGATGCATTTGTTTAAATATTGAGGAAGTAAATGGAGATAGAGGATATACGGTCATATTTAAATTGGGATCTAAAACCAAAAGTTTCCTGTGTGTATCAGGTAAAAAGCAATGAAAACAAAATATAAGTGAGAAGCTAATAAATTCTTTGTCCTGTTTTTGCAGTGTTCACTCTACAGTAATATTTTCTTACCTCTGTGTTAAGGCTGAGATTGGGGCGAGGGGTAGTAATGCTATGACAAGTATACTAAGAGCAGCTGCTGTATTTAGGCTGATAAAGTATGTTATTAACTTATTTAACAAATAGGATTTATAAGTTTGGAGTGAAGTTAACTTCTTGGTTTAAAGTTTTATGTATTTAACTTTCTCAACTTGGGTGCGATAAGAATCTGTAAGTTATCTTTTTATCAGATTTTACAATAAATTTTTGTACAGTGTGTGTTTATATGTAAATACAGATATAATTATGAAATATTTGGGACTTGAACTAGGTCTGAGCATAGGGTTGTGAGGGAGGGATGGTTTTTTTATCTGTGGCTGGCCTTGTTCTAGGGGAAAAGGGAAATGATTTGATCCCTGTATTAGAAGGTTAAGTACTGCCTCCTTGTAAAAGGCTAATTTTATAAAAAATTGATTTAGATGAGGGAGATTCACCACAATAATTCTTTTCCTCAGTTCACGGTATTTGACAGACTAAATGACTTACCAGAAAAGTCAAACTCTGAGAATATGGAGGGTGTTACTTTATCCACAGTAATTTGCTTTTTCCTTTTGAAAAATCAATGTACTAACTGTCAGAATAAACATACCCCTCTGTCCCCCCATTTGTGATAAAAGCCATCTTGTTATATGAGTTTAAAATAACATATATTAGGAGAGAAAGGCGGGATGAGAGTGATTTATATTCTCATTAATAATTAGAAGAAGATTTTAAGGGGTTGTTTTTTGCTGAGACTTCTCCGTATGTGCATGTATACAAGATTATGGTGGAAGTTCAGCTCTTGTGTGTTCCTATTTGAAAGACAGAATTTTCATAATTATGGAGTTGTGATTTAAGCAGACACTCAGAATGAGGGACCTATTTCTGGGTATGGAAATCTTTTTTTTCCTTCAGCAAGCTTTGGCTGCTTCTGCTGTGCTCACTTCTTGGGAGCCTCAAAGCTTTAGTTTTTTTCTCGTAGACTTTGTTTTTCACTTCTCAGATTGAAAAGCCCCTTTTGGTCCTACCTGCTGAGCCCATAACTAAGTATTATAAATACATTCTACTTAAATTATGGTGTATTTTTTTCTTGTTGCAGAAAGTAACAAAGTATGCCATTTCACACCCCACCACCCCACCCCCCTTTGCCCCCGTATGTACAAAGGCATGTAGACAATCTATTCCATTATATCCAGAGAAAAGTGCTGGCCTTCTGGTGAAGGAGATAGGCGTTTAGTGGCACAATAACACACAATACTGTGTACCAAATCAAGAGCCTGTTGCTACCAAGGGGGATATGGCCTGCACACCATACCACATCTTCTGTACTTGCTGTAGTATTCTTTGGAGCATTTGTTGCATGAATTCATCTCGCAAAGCCATACAAAAATACTCACTTAAAGATCGAGAGTATTATCTTCGCACAAGAAAGGGAAATGGGACTTTGTGAATAGAGGCAGAGAAGAGTGAGAATCATAAAGGTTTTGGCAGTCCTGGGGTGTTAGATCAACTCAGTTACGCACCAAGATGCACCCTGAGTTGATGGCAAATTATGTTGTACAAATACAGGAAGTTCAGAATTCTTGAATTTTTTGATCTGAACTGTTCAATCAGTTTCCTTAAGGACAGAACTTCAGACTGTTTTTTTAAAAAAAATAAAAGATAAAAAAAAAATTGCTTTGTAGTTAACACCCCACAGAAGAATGTTGGCATTCCAATAGAAAGCACAATATCTGTGCAGGACTTCTCAAAACAAAAAGTAGAACACTGTGGTTGTAAACAAGTCAAGCTGCAGCCATTTACTTTTGTTTTTCTAAGTTAAATAAGAAGCTGAAATCGAATAGAAAGTCAATAATAAGCACATTAAACTATGGAAATCTCTCATTTTTAATAATGTAGCATGTGCGTATATTTAAATAGTCTTTGGTGTGGAGGATATTTTTTTTCAAAGGTATTGATGGTGGTTTGGAACCTAATTTGCACTGATTTTGTTAAGGTTTCCAAGGAAGCATTAATGGAATTTCTTCACTTGTGTAATTAATGTTGTAATGCACATAGAATTTGTCTCCCTGAATGTAATTGCCTTGTGCTACTTAATGAGGACAGATCTGATTACTGTGTAGGCGTTGAGGAGTGCAGCTGAAATGTCCAAGTGTCCAAGCTGAACATCTTGTACGTGGCGTGTTTAAAGTTTATTACTATTTTCTCTTTAAATCTCCCAGGGAAATGTGTGTGAGCAGGGTATTTCCTAATATGAAAAAATTTCTCCTATTTATGTTACTTTTCCTGGATAGAAGGAGAATGAGGCTGGCCAGAGAGGGCTTCACTGGGGAAACTAGTGAAATATGACTAAAAGGAGAAGTTAGCTGGCGCTTGTTGTGCCTAGGGTAGTAGCCATGTTAAAATGAGAGCCCACACTGTAAGTGCATAAGGATGTGCACAACCCCTAGACTTTTTTCATTCCCCCCCCACCTTTTTTTAACAGGGTCATTGAAACTGCCTGGGACTCTGCAGTGTGGTTAAGCATTGTGTGTATAGATCAAACGCGAAACTGGGGAGGCATGTAGGATTAGGGATATTCTTGGATGTCCAGCTAAAAGACAGTCCCAGTATAAAGAGCCTTCCGTGTTCTTTTTGCTGAGTAGCCTGCTGGAGTGGGCTTTTCTGCGGCATGTTTAGTGGGCTTCCTCAGAATGGTTTGGCTGAACTTTCGTGCAGTGGACTCAGTTTGCCCGAGGCTTATTGCATTGTCTGGCTAGCCCCATGCAAGCAGCTCTGCAAAGCTGCTTGGCTGTGCCCAGCTTGTTACGGAGAGAAATAAAGCACTGCTTTCAAGTCCCGTGCCAAGCCTGGCATTAACTAACCTTCACTCCAGAGCTTCCCTCCAAACAAGAATCCAGCACTTGGAGGTGGGGAAGCCTTTGGTCCCGCGAGGTTTGAGACATGCCATACCCTGCACGTAGCTTATGGCTTTCCTGCTAGCAACTGCTGCTGTGGTCTCCAAGGGTCACAAAGAAGGTGTTTCGGCTGTGTAATGAGAATTGCTAAATCCTTGTACTAACTTTCTGGAAGGATGCTTATTTTGTTGAGAGCAATGTGTGAGTAGAATTCTTTATCAAGGTAGTTTCCCAAATCAGGACTGTATGAATATAATACAGTGAATGTTATAGTGTAAGAGATATACTCACTATGCTGGTAAATACATTTATTTATGCAGCCTTTGAGCTGATCGTTAGGTTCCTGTTTACTATGCTCACTTTTATTTCAGTTTGCATCACAGCTGTCGTTGTGGCTGAAAATGAATTTGACATATAGGGTGTGCAGCTATTGTGTATACTCTCTGAGGACAGATAATGTTATAAGTAAAAATAAGGAAAAATATCATGAAGCTTTGATAATCAAATTTAAGACATGGAAACAAACTTGAGGTGGAGCTAGAGATGAGGAAACCTGCTAAAGAAATAAAAAAACAAATACAGGAAGAAATTTTAGTTGGTAATTACGTTGATAAATGGTAATACCTTTGGGGTCAGGGAACTGTTTCAGTTTGAGAGTGTATATTTTTGTGAATCTTGAAATATCTTGAAATATTCTTGAGCTTGGGGGGGGGAAGTTTGGTTGTTTCCCTGTATTGTAGTTCTGTTACAGCATCATTCTAAATTTATTCCAGTCTGTCAGAGTCTTTCTGTCAGTTTTAAACGTCCCTTCAATTTAGTTTAAACAAGAGTTTAGGTTATTCCACCTGAATGAGAAATTATTTGAAATACGTATGACTTTTTTTTTTAATTAATTTTTAATGTCCCCATCGAAAACTGCTACTCTCAAAGCAGAAATACACTGGTCATCTAATACTTTTGAAGGGTTGTATCAGTGAGAAGGGAAATGAATTCATCTGTTTCATTACATTTTGGGATTTGCTTAGGAGATAACATTATCATTGCTAGTGTAGGAGTGTTTTACCACTAAAGAATCGGGTTCCATCCCTATGCATTATTGGAAGAGATGTCAGAGCAGAAAGTCTTAGAGGATTATATACCTGTCCTTTGGAAAAAGATGTGCTGTTTACAAGGTTATATGTCAAAAACTAAATGTCAGAAATTGATTAATCCGTAGACAATTAGAAGTTCTAGGTTCTTCCCGAGATGTATTGATGCAAAAGCGGTATCTGTACCAAATGGGCTCTCAAATTCTGAATGCTTCTATTTTTTTGAAAATAAGTAACAATAACAAATTAGTATGTCCCTCAAAGCAGTTATCTACAGTAAATTCATGTAATGCTTCATAGTTCTTGTATATCTTGTAAGATACCTTTTCTTACTTTGACAAGAGCATAGTTACAGTTAGGAAACTGAGGGATTAGGGGGTGTGTGGTTTACATGCACACACTTCCAACTTCCCCCCCCTTTTTTTTTTTCCTGAGGTGTTTAGACTGTTTGGTAGGAACTCCATTTACAGACCAGCCTAAACATGCCTTTCTTTGGTGCTTAGTGAGTCTAGAACCGAAGGGGGCAATCCTTCAGGCTGCACAGACTGCTCAGATGCTTGTCACGCAGCTCCTGAAATTCTGCACTTGGCGAACGTAATAGTTCAATAGCAGCTCAGCCTTTCGTATGATAGTTGGACTAGATAGTTGGGGATAGTGGCTGTGTCAGTAGTAGTGCACATGCCCAGCAACTTTGCTTTTTAGTTAGAGCCATCATTATATGACCTGAATGCATCCATCTCCATCTTTCTATTTAGAATATGTGGCTACCACAAATTACCTTTAAGAGGTTCTTTGTCACCAGGCTAAAAATATGTGCTGATAAAGAAATACTGTGTTGAGTGAAGCTTGAGTCTGGGAGCATAACACACATCAGATCTTACTGTCGTGCGAAATACGGACATTAAGCATAAATCACGCAGGAACAGTTTACTGCAAAGAGTATGGTCATCGAAGCACACAATTAACTTGTTGGGTGGCATTTGAAAAATTGTAGGGAGATGTCTTTCCATGGCTCAGAGTAGTCACTTGCTATGTAAAGCAATTAATACTGTTGCATAAGTTGCAAAAATGGAAACTAAAAAAGCTTCTTCCATTTTTGAAAGTTGCCTAACTAGCTTTGCTTTCGTCAGTAAAATAAATATTGGTGACTTTGTGCTTTGCATACCGATAAAAGCATTTGTAGATGAAGGCACTACACTAATAGGGCTGCCTAAAATTTCTTGTTGTCCATGCTGTTTAAGTCTGGTTCTTAAACAATTGATGACTTACAGACATGGATGGCTCTTGTATCTAGAGCTCTCACAGGAGATTCGCTCACTCATTGATACCATTTTCCAAAAGGTAATGGAATTACTGTAACATATCTAAAAGTAAAATAGCGTCTCGCTTTTCAAGACATATATATTATTGCATATAAATTTAAAACCAAGTTCAGCAATAATAACTTAGCAAATGATGTAATTAAGATGTCTGTATTAGTAATTGAAGATGTTTTACTCTGTCTTTTTTTTTTTTGCTTTTTCTCACATTTTTCCCTCCCTTCTGTTCCTGAAGAGTTCTAGAAGCCAGCATTGCAGAAAATAAAGCAAGTTTAAAGAGGACGCACCCAGAGGTATGGAGTGACTCTCCAAACCCTTATGATCGAAAGCGGCAAGACAACTGTCCAGTAGGATTAAAGAATGTTGGCAACACGTGCTGGTTTAGTGCTGTCATTCAGGTAAGCACCCTCTTTGATTAGCTGTGTATACACTCCGTTGTATTTAATGTGAGGTGAGTTATCTTATTTTAAGTGGATAACTTAAGATATCTGTTTTCTGGGAAGTCTAGGCCACTGCATGAGAAGTTTTTGAGCATTACTTATTTATTGCATCTCTTAAGATGTTCATCCATAAGGCTGATTGAAGTGTAGAAAGTACTGTAGCATAACTAAGTGAAGCTTCAAAATGTTTCTTATTAAAAAGTTGATGAAGACAAGGAGTTGAGTCTCTGAAGATCCTGTCAGCTCATGCTGACATCAATAACAATTGTGGATTCCTAAAAACATGTGAAAATTGGATTACAGATGAGGAACAGACTTTTTATATTAAAAGGAACGCATGCAAATGTCTGAATGAGGGTGGCTGACAATGGAGGTAGGTAGAGGAAATGAGACATCCTCAGTCATGGAGTGCTTAGCAGAATAGCTACAAGGAAATAGATGGCTGAGAAAGGTAAAAAAAGGAATAACTGATAGAGAAGGAAATTTGAGAAGGAGGAAAGTGAAGGTCTGGTATGGATACATTTGAGTCTGTTTTGAGTGGTTTTACCTAACACAGCCAGTATGTGTGCTCTTAGTCTGCTTTTGTGGATACGTAGCTTAATTAAAACTGATGTGTTTTGGTGGGGTTTTTTTGTTTGTTTTTTTTTTTTTTTTAAAAAAAAGGGTCAATAGAGAAATGGGTACAGATACTGCAACTTGTCTAGTGAAATCTAATGTTCTAATATCAATAATTCATTGTATATGGACTTTATGAACCCATCTTTTAAGAGATTTTTTTAAAATATGTATATGTTTCTGTAAATAATCTGTAGATATATTCAAAAGCATCTAAACACAGAAAACAGTGGGTGAAACTGGAATACAAAAGGAGAAAATTTATTTTTAGTCTACAAGAAGAAAATTCAGCATATCATAACTTTTCGTAGTCTGACATTTTGAGAGGAAGGAAATAAAATATTTAATACCCATTTCTAACAAATTACTGTCAGGCTGAAGCACTTCAGGTAAACTAATATTGTTACTTTCATACTGATGGCTGTTTTACTTCAGGCTGAGTCCATTTAGATCAACGTTCTGCCTAGTAATTTCCGCAAATGGATGCTTACAGAGGAGTACAAACAGTACGCATGATACTGCTCTGCTAAAACACTCTCAAGCCTCCAACTGCTTTCATCTTGGGGGATGTTCTTGATCCTTTGCAGTTTCAGTTGGTAATCCCCAGTGGAACTCGCTTTTATGTACTTGTCTCCCTTGAACCTTGCAAACTTCTTGTACCCGTAGGGTCCTTTGGGTAGGAGTTCCATAGTTGTGCTCCCTATTACATGAAGAATTGCCTCTTTTTTTTTTTTTTTTTTAACCTGGCTCCCACTAGCTTTGTCTGGTGGCCTCCATGTCTCCTTGTTGATTGTGATTTACAGTTCTCTGCACTGCTGTCATACTCTCTTTCGACAGGTCGGTGGTCTCTTTTTCTTTCCAAGCTGTCTGCTGAGTTGTTGCCCGTACAGAATCGCTTCTAATCTCTGATCCACCTTGTTGCTGTTCTCCAGATCTTTTCTAGCTGTAGTAGCATTTTAGTTGGAGGACCAGGAAGTTCTCAAGGTGTGAGTGGGCTATAAATTTATGAGGTGGTATGGTGGACAGATACAGGCTTTTTAGGAAAGGCAAGTAGGCATGACAAGGAAAGGCATTCCTTGTGGGGGAGCAGCTGAAATGTGTGTGGTACTTGTATGGGACAAGATGACAGTTTAAGATGAGAGTTTGTGGGTCAGGATCAGAGGAGAGGCTGGTAAAGGTGCCACCCTGGTTAGTCTGGTACAGACCACCCTCCTCAGGATGAGGATGTGGGCAAAGCTTTCTTTAAAGGCAAGGAAGTCTCTGGATCACAGTCTATGGTTTCCATCGGGAACTTTTTTATTTTTTAAGTTTTATTATTTTTAACTTTTTTATTTCCATCGGGAATAAACATCCTGGCACCTGCTGAAAGTCTGACAGAGCAGAACACAAGCAAACCAGATTTCTGGAGAATATCAGGGGCAAGTTCTTGATACAGGTACTGATGGGCCAACCTAGGGGTGATGCAAAGCTGTATCTGCTGCTCCCTAAAATGAAAGAACTGGTTTGAGATGTAATGTGGGTACTCTTTACTGCAGTGACCATGTAATAGTGGAGTTCAAGATCCTGACGGGAGCGAGGAAGGAATATCAGGGTACAGATCCTAGAGTTCAGGAGAGCAGACTTTGGCTTCTTCAGGAAATTCTTATCTGGGATCCCATAGAAGGCAGCTGTGAAGGGCAGAGTAGCTCAGGAAAGCTGGCAGCATCCTCTAATTGCAAGAAGAGTCTGTTCTGCTGCCCAGGGATCTTACGAGCAAGCTCCAATGCAAGCAGGCAGTGTGCAGGATCTGGAAGCAGAGATGGGCTATGGAGGAGAAGTTTGGACATGTTGCCCAGGCATGAAGGGATGGTATTAGGAAAGTGAAAGCTAGCCTAGAGTTGATGTCTCAAGGGATGTCTAGGGTGACAAGAAGAGGTTTGACGTTATGCTAGTCACAAAAGGCTGAGCAAGGAGAACACGGTTCTGTTGCTGAATAGAGCAAGTGATTTAGTGATGGCAGGCTTAAATAAGGCTCAGGTACTCGGTGCCTTGCTTTTTCTCAGTCTTCACTGATGAGGTCTTCTAGACCACTGTGCTTAGTTAGGAGAGAGGAACCGTGAACAGTGGTTAAGGATTGAATCAGAGATTACTCAAGGAAACTTCACCCATAAAAGTCCACAGGACCCATTGAGCTGCATCCAGTGGTGCTGAGAGAACAGGGGAAAGCCTTAGCAAGGCCACTGTCTATCATCTTTGAAAGGTCATGGAGGTTTCTAATTAACTGTAGGTAGGCCAAAAAGTTAACCTGGGAGGTTATGGGATAGTCTGCATTAGCTGACCATTGCGAAGATGGAGCCAGGCTTTTCACAGCAGTGCATATTCAGAGGATGAAAGGCAATGGGAGTAAGTCGAGACAAGAGAGATTTAGCCAGGATATAAGAAGCACTTTTCTCCATGAAGACAGGCAGGCAGTGGAGGGAGGTTGCCCAGAAGGGCTGTGCAGGCTCTGTCAAACCTCGAAGGCTTTTAAGATGTGCCTGGAAAAAGCCCTGAGCAGCCTACTCTGATCTCACAGGTGACCTCCTGCTTTAAGCAGTAGGTTAGACAAGAGGCTTTCATCAGTCCCTTCGGAACTCCATTACCCTACAATTCTACAGTAAAGTTTTCTGTTTCGTTCTGTCTTCCTTTCTTTATTCTGCTTTTAACTACTTCATGTGTTAAACTGATACTTCCATGGAACTATCTGTCATAAATCCACAGTTTTATATAATACTAGTTAGCTTGGAGTCTGTCATTTTCTGTAAATTTTACAGTTGCTTTCCACCATTGTACCTCATTGTACACTTACCTGTGTTGAATTTAGCTTTCTTATTACATAGTCACTCAGTCCCTTCTGTCAGTTCATCTTTGCCAGCTCTTGCTTTTACTACATTACACATCTCTGCTGAGCAAACTTGGTCATCTTGCCACTTGCTTTTTTCTAGATCACTTCTGAATATTGCTTTCCAGCATAGACTTTGTGAACTTGCAGTAACCTACCTTCAGGCTGGAACAAACAGTTTGCTTCTGCCCTCTTTTTCTTTTTGATTGGCTATTTGTCTGTGCCTGGACCCTTCCATCTTACCTTATTGCTGCTTAGTTAAAAGTGTTTGTTGAATGACTTCTTCAGAAATTACTTTGAAATCCCAGTAGACTACATAAACCGGGTTGCTGTTATCCATGTTCTTTTTGACTTCTTGGTGTTAGGTGGGTGGGTTTGTTTTTCTTTTTGTTTGTAGTGGCTTTTTTTTGATTATAGGCAGGATGTGTTTACCTGCAGGTAATACTTGGGTAAAACTGTAGCTAACAAAATGGAAAGACTTCTTGATTTGTTCTACCGTCTTCTTTCCCACCAAAGTTTTTATGTCCTTAGGCCTCTTTCCTTTCAGCATCTAGTAATCTATCAGGTGTTTGAATTTTCTATTTTCCTGAGATCTTTTGATGTTTCCCTTGTTCATGACTCTTCCTTTCCTTATTCCTTCACGTGCATAGCTCTTTTTCCAAGAGCAGAAACGCTGTCTTGGTGCTGATATATAGAAACACTTTATTTCCATAAAGCTGTTTGTGGAGCTAATATGACTTGGTGTTTTACCTTCTCTTTTGTGTAATCAGATTTTATATTCCATAGTAGTCCTAAATCTCAAGATGACTGATTTTATGTATATCTCTTTAAAAGAAGTATTTATACGTAGGAAACTGTAAATATTTACATAAATGTTTTCAAGGAAACTTGAGTTTTAATTCATTAACCACAGATATAAGAACAGAGGCTAGAGAACGTAAAAACCTTTGCTAGACCTATGATCTCATGTTATTTATACCCGATGTGTAACTTTACACCTTGAAAATGGATTATAAAGAAGGCTATCTGGTTCTTATGGTCATCACCCATATCATGTGAAAATCTGTGGCATTTGTAATTATAATGGTTTGACCCTAAAAGATAGTTAAACTTTTGTATTTGGGTCTATAGAATGTAATTCAAGCAAACCATTCAAAGATTTATAACTTCAGTTGGTTGAAAATTCAAGTTATTAATATTGTCTGCAAGCCAGGAAGACTTACATTTCAAACAACCATCCCAGGAAATTTAGTGCATGTTAATTTAGAGCATTAGCTAATACCATATTTATTTGTCAACAGGACAGATTGATTCCTTGGGTTGCATTGACTATGTAGAAGTATTTTCAAGCTTTCTTTAGGACTCTTTTGAAACTTGACACATTGCATAGGTCAACAATATCTAAATGTTAACTACTGTCAGTCACAATGATATATTGTGTAATATAATCTAAAACTAAATTGCAAACAAAGAAAAGTCTTTTCTTTCTACTTAAGGGGTACTTGTTAAGGGCGGGGCGGGGGGGGGGACCTTTTGACATTTTGACAGTTTCCTGATGCAATGTATGTAGTTTTTTATAGCCACCAATTCAACCATCAATGGTTTGTTATGTTTGCATTAAGAGCATGAAATTCCTTAAAATATGTTTGCAGTGAGTGACAGCAAACCTTAACAAGATTTAAACATTGCTAGAAATACTGCCTTTTAATTTGTATTTATTTGTGTGTTAGAGAAATGTCCGCATGTGGAAGTCATCCTGTTTTGTAGGGCAAGAGGGAAGTCTCTCTTCAGATAGCTCCAAACCGTAGTTTTCCTTGTACGAGTTACATTCAGCATCATTAGAATGAATAGTAATATTCTTCCACAGTGTAACTTTTGAAAATCTGTCCTGCTCTCGCAGACTTTCAGCTTGATAGTAACTTGAATTTAAAACTGAGTACCCAAGAAAATGTATCAAAACAAAACTGTATTAAAGCATACTTGCTTCTTTCTTACCTGCCAAGAAACGAATCAAAATCCCTCAATGATTTTCCCACCTCCACTTGAACCTGTAATAAACCTACATTTTTGACAGGAGTTCACCCATATGTGCTTTTGCTACTGTTTAGTTAGATTAACTTTTACAGAAGGATCATTAAATCTTGAAGTTTTAGAATATTTCTAGAAGGTTGTTTGTGCGGGGATATTTTCTGTTGTGGTTTTTGTTTGTTTTTTTTTAAATTCTCATTATTGTAATGGCATATGTCTGCTCTTGAAGTAGAACTTAAGATATCAAGTTCTTTAAAGAAACAAAACACAAATATGCTACTACGTATTTACTTCTTTTTTTGCAGTAGATTTCAGTGATTCCCTTGTAAAAAGGTAACTTCACTATTTTCCTTTGTTTTAAGAGTTTATAGTCTGAAAATGTCTCATAAATAATACATTTATTGAGCCTGTCAAGCAGCTTCTTTGTGTCATGCTGAGCATGAGTTAAGTGTTCACAGGACGTAGGATGTCAAAGGTGGGTAACTTGCAGGACACGAACACGCTGTTGGAACCGTGTCTGTAGGCTTGCCACCTCTGCAAGTTGTCTTCTAGGTCCTTTGCTTTAAGACATTGCACAAGACTAACCCTATCTTTTGGGGTTCCACATAGGGTTTCGGTCATGTGCGAGAAAATGCCCTGGCAGTACTTACCCCTTGAAAAAGGTGCTGTGAGAGATATCGAGTAGTTGGTCATTCAGTGAATGTCATCCACACAGTGCGCTAGGACAAATTCCTGATGGAAAGAAGAAAGTGTGTGGGGACTTACATCAAAATTGTACTGTAAATGCAGCTCTATTTCCCCTCCTCGCTCTCTCCCCCCCCAGTCCCATACCTAAAGTACTAGGTGCAGCGTTTTCCTGGGTCTCGTGACTTTCCAAGGGCCTGTCCTAAGTGTAGCTCCTCCTTTACCAAATGAGTTATCCCAACAGGACAGCTGAGGTTTGGCATCTCCACACTCTTTTCTCTGGGAGTCTGTCTGATTAGTCATTCAGTTAACATCTATCTTTTTTTTTCTTCTCCAAAAGTATATAGCTTGCAGAACAAACAATTAACAAGCTACCATCTTACAAGCATCAACCTCCTGGCTGCTCTTTAACATTTATTTTCTGGGTCCCTAGCACAACTTCTGGCATTTTACTCTGTTGCATTGCATTTAGGAGCAGCCTTCTTGCTTTCCTGATGCCAGGATCTCATTTGATTTTAGTTGTGGGAAGAAGCAAGCCAGCTTGATGGGCGAGAATCAAGCAAGTATTTTCTTCCCAGTTGGTGGCTTGGCTATTGTTCTTAACGTCTTTGAAGCAACCTACCATAAGTATCTAACTTTTTCATTGTTTTGTTATTCCTATTTGTCATGTTGAATGGAAGGGATTGTGATGGATGATGTGGCAGTGCAATACCAGAAAGCCTAGTATCATATGGTAAGAGTTGCGTGTATGTATATTGTATGCACTCCCTTGCTTCCCTGGGCATTCAATGGAAGGTTGCATGCTGAACAACAGTGTGCGATCCCCATTTGAGTTAAACTGGGCACTGATGGAATATTTTCTCTTCATTGTTTTCTCTGTGGAACCGTCTGGGGTGGGGCTGTGTGTGGGAATATGATAGAAACGGTTCTGTAGAGTTTCATGGACAGAGGAATAATGTTGTTGGAAATCTAGTTTCTTGCTTTCCTTCCCTCTGTCACTCCCTCTGTTCCCCTGCAGAGTAAAGACCAACCTGTCACTTCCAAGTTGAGTCATCCTATCATATTTGCTGACAGGATATCACTTTTCCTGTGTTTTGTTCTTCTCTATGGTCTTCAGTTCCCTCAGGTTGCTTGTGTGATTTTTTTCAAACTCTTATATTTATACAAGGTAATATATAGGTATATAATATTGTGAAATTTCTATAGTGAAGGGTTGGAAAGCTTTAACGGGTGATGGCTTTAGCTTTGACTCATAAATAGTTGCTCACTTAATTAAAATAAAGGATACATAGGATCACAACCCAACACTTATTCTGTGCAGTTCCTAGGTTTAGGAGAGCATAAATCCATTGCATTGTTTAAGTGTGTTGTTTAAAGTTATACCACAAACTTATTTAATGTTGTTTTACATTTACGCAAGAAGTTGAAAACTGTAACCATGTAAGGAAATGCTAGCTGTTACTTTACGTCCTAACATTTTTCTTTTTTTTTTTTTTTTGGTTTGAACATGTAATAGAGGAGTGGTTGAATGGCATTTTTTTAGTATGTGCCAAGACACAAGTATAAAGTGAATTCTTCTGGACACATCTCATATCATACTTATCTGTCTTCTGAATTGCAGTAATGTTCTGAGTTTGTTGCTATAAACAAGTAAATGTTCTCTAAATGCAGGCTGGTAATACCATGGTGAGCTGTTTGTTTAAAATGTTGACTTAACCCAAGTCGGCTAGAGGTCTTAAGTTAGTTTGACTTTCTAGATCAAACAGTATGAAAGCTGTTTTCCATCTTCTTCCATATTACACGTCAGCCTTTTGGAAAAGCAAACCATGATAGCTTGTAACTGCATGTTATACCTTGGTTTTCAGCAGTTTGGAATGCTGATTGGTTGACTGTTTATAAATAAAAATGTCAATTTTGAGATACTTTCCAAAGCTTTTCGGATCTGGGATTGAATCTCTCTGTCACTTTGAAAATGCTAAATGTCTCCTGACTGCTGCCACTGTGCATGTAGGGTGGTTCTGCTGAAGTTCAGCCATGAGATAGTGTCGTATCTGTAGGAGTTTTGTTTCAGAAAGGGAGAGAGAAAAAAATCCTCTCTTGTACTTCCACAACAAAGTTTGAACAGGAAAACCTGCTCAAGTCCCAGCTTTGAAGCTGCTTTCCTCTCTTCTCTTCCCTTTTCCTTTCATGCTATTTTCTAAAGATTGTGAGGATTTTCAGGAAGGCTTTTGACTGCCAAATTCTCAGTGCAGAAAAAGAAGCAGTATCAGGAATATGTTTTGGGCGACTTCCTCATTTTCCTAAGTTTTTTTCTCTAAAAAGCAGAAGACAATGCACAAGGCTACTGTGTGCTTAGTAGAAAATACATTTAAAGTTCTTTATAGTCTTGTTACAGTAATTATTTTCTATGTTGTAAGTAAAATGTGTTTAAACTGACATGCAAATGCAAATAAGCGTATCAGTTTCCTTTCAGTTTGAGCATTATAGGAAGAATTCTTGTAGTCTTATACTTGTTGGCTTTTACTGCTGTGTGATGTATGCATAGGCTCAAATATAGACCTGATGTCCATGTTTAATGCCTGTGGTTAGTCTCTATTCTGAAAACAGAATTTACCACTTATAAGATGCGCACAAGTGGAGTAGGAGACAGCCCCAGTGTGAGTTATAAGGAGGTGCTGGGTGGAAAGGAGTGTACCGCAGCAGCAGAGCGCACAGTGCAGTGGCAACAAACAGCCGCTTCCTGGACTTTTGTTGTGAGAAAAGTGCGTTCGAGTTTATGAACCAAAAGATAAAATAGTAAAATAAAGCAATGGATAGAAAAAGTGGGGAAGGCCTTTAAGAGGAGGGCAATGGGATTGTCCTAAATTAGTGGTAGAGAGTCCAAAAGACTTCAAAGTTGGAGAGAAGTGGACTTGGTTGCCCATGGAGTTGCTTATGTTTTTGCAGTATGGAGATTTGTTGGACGCTAGTATTCAATCTGAGTGCACAGGAGTGTTAAGCCACTAATAAACCAAAGTGCACTATTTAGTAATACTTCTAATTTGAACCCTTAGCACTTCAAGTATTAATAACTAGTAAATTTAAAGTTCTTAATGTTATTGAAGGAATATATGGTAGTGCGTGCAGGTGGGAGCATACATTCCATAGCGTTCTGCATTTTCTTTGATTTAGATTACTGGCACGAATAGAAAGTTAACCCTAATAATGCCCAATCTATGCCACTCAAACTAGCTCTGTATACAGTTGTCCTGGTTTGAGGTAAAACGGAACCAATTTTGTTCAGTTCCCCCAGGTCCCCAGTAGCTGATTTGGCCTAAACCATGACAACAGTAAACCACCAAAATTGTTTATAAACTGAAGTGAGAACATAAGTTTAATTTGTAACGTTTGCATAGGCAAACTATTCCAAATAATATATTTAATGACATAGGCAGAGCTCTCTCCTTTTTCTTTTTAGAACAATAATAATGTATCCATTCTTTAAGATTGCTCTCTGCTTGCTATACAAAATGAAGGTAGATATGGTCTCTGCTTTGTGTCTTTAAAATCTGAATAAATGTAAAATTGGAAAGGCATAAAAGGCCCCGGATGACTAAATGAGGCAAATGGATATTGCAATGTGTTAATGCATATATATGCTTGCAACTTCCACAAGATCATGTTTTAGCTAAATGCCGATACCTGAAGCAATATGTTTAGGAGCTCTGCAGG
>NW_009648079.1:1137578-1154157 GCF_000708025.1 Charadrius vociferus | reverse complement strand
GCTGTACTAATAAGATATATTTAGTTTTTTGTTATTAGTCAAATTAAGTCCTTCCTAAATTTTCTTTGCCAAAATTCAAGTTAGTCTTGGTATTTTTCTCCTGTTAAATCTCAAACCATGGCACTAATTTGGACAAATTCCTAGCCAGTATTTGCTGCTGACAAATAGGTATCATTACGCACACCTACGCTAGTCGTGGCATCCTTGCCTGTTGTTAATCCCCTTCACTTTGGTAAAAGCGAGCTTACAAACTGGCCTGCCACAAGAATGGAAATTGCACAGCTTTTCTTGGTCTGCTCTAAAAGAAACCTGAATTATGACCACATTTCAATGATCCGAGGGCTGGAGCGCCTCTCCTATGAGGAGAGGCTGAGAGAGTTGGTGCTGTTCAACCTGGAGAAGAGAAGGCTCCGGGGAGACGTTGTAGTGCCCTTCCAGAACCTAAAGGGGGACTGCAGAAGAGCTGGGAAAGGACTTTTTACTAGGGCGGGTAGTGATAGGACGAGGGGGAATGGCTTCAAACTGGAAGAAGGTATATTTAGGTTAGATATTAGGAAGAAATTTTTCACTCTGAGGGTGCTGAGACACTGGAACAGGTCGCCCATCGAAGTTGTGGAAGCTCCATCCCTGGAGGTGTTTAAGGCCAGGTTGGATGGGGCTTTGAGCAACCTGGTCTGGTGAGAGGTGCCCCTGCCTATGGCAGGGGGGGTGGGACTTCATGATCTTCAAGGTCCCTTCCAACCTAAACTACTCTATGATTTCACAATATGCCGAGGGTGTTCCAGCTGTATGTAAATAGGTATGTCCTATTTGGTTTGCTAAGCTTCATTAGTAACTGTGATTTTCTTTCTTTACTTAATTTTTTCTTATCAGCTTAGAAGACGACTGGGTTTTCTGCAGCCATTACAGCATTGGTCAAATGTATTCATCCTGCTTAAGGATCCTAGATGATTTTCGGCCCAGTGAGAATGTTTTTGGCATCTTGCTGACTGGTTTAGAATTAGTAGGCTGAATCGCTTTAGTATTAGAATATTAGTTTCACAGATCAATTTGAAAGTCCTTCCTTCTTTCCAAGTTTAATCTTTACGAATGAATGGGAAGATGGCTGTGTTCACAGTATTATGAAATTAGGATTTTCATGTAAACTTGTGTAAAGGTGATCAATATTAAAAATTCCCCTGTTCTTGTGCAACGTTGTTTTTTCCCCCTCAACAGTGGAAACAAATACAGAATTGCTAGTCAAAGAAAACAAAAGGTTTTCATACATCCATTAGTGAAACAGCTGTTTTTAGTGTCCTGTGCTTGTAGAACTTGGAAGAATCCATCACAGAGTGCCTGTGTAAAGCTCTGTGCGGCAGCTTGGTAGGCCATCTTTTATCTAGACGCAGAAGTACTTTTTTACTACTCTCCAAGTTTTGTTGATGTCAGTAACTTTACTATTTTAGGACTCTGCTGGTGGCTCTTAATGATCTGTGTTGCGTGCCAAGCTTTTATGGATTTAGTATGCTGACTCATTTATATTCTTGCAGTATTAATGCAGCATCACAGTTCTTGAATGTTAAGAATTAATCCTTTACTCAGGCAATCTAAATTCTGCCACGGGCCTTATGTTTGATAATCCTAGACGTTAAGGGGGGAAAGGGGATAAGCAGGGTGTTTTAGGTGAAACCAAGGTATCTTATATTCTGAAATTGCATTTGGACTCTATATAGTGTGGGTAGACAGTACTTAGAAAAGTGAATGTTTTTAATGTCTTGTAGTCTTGAAGCTGCAACTCTACCTAGCTCTCTCTGGCATGCCAGAAAATACATCTACATCATCACCACCTATAGCACAGGAGAGCCACAGCATATCTGTTGTCATTCAGCACGGTTAGTTTGAATGCCCGAAACTGACACTGGATTTGTGTTGCTGTCATTTATTCTCATTTTCTCTTAATCTCTTGTTCAGCCCCCAGATTTGTATAATAGGAGGCAGGTATTCTGAAAATCTCATGATAATTTGAGTTGATATAACTTAGCCGTGGCTTGGTCAAGTTTCCAGGTGACAGCTTTTAAATCGGTTAAATACACTGGGGAAAAAAACCCAGCTTTTAGAGAAATTTTTCTTGCGTGCATAAGTTTTGCATAATTTACATTGGTGAAGGCCAATGTAATGTAAAGGTGAATTTACATTTGATCAAGGCCAGTAGATATGAAGTATCCACCTTTTAGATCCAGCCTGTTTTCTTACACTGGGACTCCTGACACCTTTCTG
This sequence comes from Charadrius vociferus, assembly GCF_000708025.1. Taxonomy (NCBI): domain Eukaryota; kingdom Metazoa; phylum Chordata; class Aves; order Charadriiformes; family Charadriidae; genus Charadrius; species Charadrius vociferus. The sequence goes on along the minus strand of NW_009648079.1, from coordinate 1,151,901 downwards.
GAGCTGAAGCCAAGTGGGTGAGAGATGAAATGCTGCTCCATGCAATGTGGTTGGAAGGCCAGCGCTTTGGCCTGGGGCCAGCGGGTGGCACTCGGGCCAGGGACAGTCTCTGCTGTGTCTTTCTCAGTGGCAGCAGAAGAACAGCTTCTGCTCCGTGGCGTTGCCTACCCTGGGTGTAGGAAGCCTGGTCAACAGATGGCTCTGCAAATTGGGAATTGTTTTGGCAGGTCCCCTTTCTGAGGCACCGGGATGGTTGGCCATGGGAGGTCTCTGCTGCGATGAGGGTTTAGGTGAGCTCGTTTATATCTCCTTACCTCAGGAAGAACCGCAGGTACTTTAGGCGCAAAAATTGCTTGGTCTCAGGCACGCTTATTGTATATCTGTTTACACTTACACTGGGAAATGATCTTCTTTTTTAGATGAAAATAGAAGTTTCCTGAAGTTGATTTAGCTCCACATAGACGAGCTACAACACGATACTGTCCTGTTAGCATTAGTAGTGTTGGTGGTAGATTAACTGAGCATTCTGCTGCATCTCAGTACAACCATGCCCAGTGTAAGCTGTTTTGGAGAAAAGTTTAATAACTAAATATCTGGCATAAGAAATTTTGAGTAGAAAAAAGCCAAAGAAGAAAAGAGCATATCAGACAATCCTCTTAATTATTTTCAGCCGCTTGCAGAAATAGGTTTGTTCAGCTTAGTAAAGCATGAAGTTACATGCTTGCAGTTTAGAGATCTGGATTAAAGAAATACAGTTTTTGTGAAAAACTTGTGGATGGATTGCCAGGCAAAAATTCTAAACTTTCGTACAGTTTTCTGTACTTAACTCGTGTGTGTGTATTATGAAATTGGCCAGCTCAGCTGCTTGGCTCTTTGATGGCATTTGGATTAGTCATAGAGAGAAGTCAGTCTTTGGACATTATATTTCAGCAGCTGGTTTATTTTGTACATAAAACATTGCTATGTTTTGCTTGATGAAGAGCCCACCAGTGGAATGCTGTTACATAATGAGACAGAACTTCAATTAGTATCAACCTCTAGAATGACACTTGAATTAAATATTAACATTTTCTATGCTTTGAGTAAGTAAACAAAAGATTCTGTGTTTTAATCTCACTTCTCTGCAAGGATGGATAAAAGGGGAACCTGTATTTTGAACAACAAAATGGGAGGGAGGCGTGAGCGAAGGGGAAAGCTCAACTACTCAGTTTTCTGCATTGAATTAGCAAGATCAGGAAGGTCTCCTTGGGTTGGTGTGTTTGAATTTTTTTTATTGTTATTTTATTTTTAAATCTAAAAATGTTAGGAAAGACAACTTCAGCCTTTTTGTTTTGCTGGAGATGCTGTATACTCTGATGTTCTGGAAGAGGTTAGACAGTACAGGCTCTTTCACAAGGGGAGTCAGGAATGCAGCAACTTTTCACAAACTCATCTTTTCCTTCCAACATATTCTAAATTATTAGAATAAATGCAGTGCCTCTTCACCATTTGTTTCACTTTTTTGGCACTGTGGGATTGAAAACCTATTAAACCCGCTGTGGTCTGTAATGTAAGTCTGTACCTGTGGGGGACAAGTTGTGGGATCAAAGTTTATTGCCAGGGTAGGCAAGCTCTGCCTTTCCAAAATAAATAGCAATATGTGATCAGGGGGGAAAAAAAAAGTTAATTATAGATTGTAAAAACCGAAGGGGATGAACAGGAGGGTAAATCTTTCCTGCGCTTCTCTGATACGTATGTTTAAAATACTTCAGACCTGTTCTGCTACCCTTACTTTATCAAAATGCTAGTTTGTGGTAGTGAAGTGAACTTAAACTAAAGTGCTTTCTGCATGTATGCAGCAGTTATGCAAGTGCTGAGGACTTCAGTTCTCAGCCACTGCTTTGGACTTTAATTTTTGCAACCCGGAGTCATCTTAATGTTATACTCTGTTGGCTCCAGGCTCTATGTTACCCTGCGGGGTTCTTTGAGTATCCCTGCAAGACACTTGTTTCCATGTCTTATTGTCCATACAATGTGAATATTATCAGTTACTTACCTGCGAAGATGTATAACCCAGTTTCCTCACTCTAATGTACAGTATGTAGATCCTGTAATAATGGGAGGAGTGGACAGAATGCAAAAAGTATTGATAATTGCAAATGGACTTAAGTTGCATGTACAAAAATGTACTCTTTCTGCACTGAGGAGGTAGATGATAGAGGGGCTACAAGACGAATTTTACATGGCTAAACAGGCTTTAATTTTGATTTGAAAACTAAACTGACAGTTATACAATTAATAAAATTCTTATTGTGAAAAGTAATTTACCTATCGTCTAAAGTTATTGTTCCATTTACATGATTAACTGTAAAGAGAGGGGTTTTTTATTATGCTGTTCTCTCAGCAAAAAAAATTGTCTTCTATTGAAAATATGTTTAGCAAAGTTAAGTGAAAAATGCAGTTTCTGAAATGAAACTTTAGCATTTCATGTGTTTGACGTTTCATTTAGTTTGTTAAGGCACTTTTGAAAGAATTTGATATTGTTTAAAGAAATGTTTGAACATTTTTTAATTATTTTTTTTTTTTCCTTTTCAGTCATTATTTAACCTACTGGAGTTTCGAAGACTAGTTTTGAATTTCAATCCTCCTGCAAATGCTCAAGACTTGCCCCGAAACCAAAAGGTACAATTAAAAGCTAACTTCCTCTAGTGGCCGATAAGGGCATTTCTCCCTTGTCATTGAATTTTGCACTGTTCTGTAATTCAAATTAGGACGGATTTTATAGGTGCCAATTAACACTTCTCTGAGTTTTCTATTACAGATCTTACATAAAACACATTAGCCTCACAGTAGAGTACGGGGCAGGGTGTTGCGAGAGGCAGAGTTTGCTCAGCATACTGCTGTTTAGACCAGGTTCGTTGGCAGGGTTTTGCTGATACAGCTGTAGCAGCACTGGGTGCTAGTGGGTGAGCATTTCCAGTGTGAATGCAGCTCCTGTTAACAAACGTATTTTATTGTAGACCCCTCACACTGTGCAGCTATGGGCATGCTTTTTGGTTACCTGCATGTTTTTGGTCTGCGTAGCTTTATAAGCAGCATTGTTGGTGTTGGCCTGGCCACTTCGTTGTTTTTTCAGGGATGTTACGTACTTGTAACTTATGATGTGAGATTAGGCTTTCTACTACTAACTTGTTTCTTCTGGCCTTCTTATGAGATGATTGTCATAAATTTTCCCATGCTTATTCTGGTACTCATATGTGAGTGAGGAGGGGGAACCTTGGCTCCAGTGTCTTGTGGCCTCAGACTAGCGAGGGGGAATGGTTATAGACTCAGGGTCAAAACAGACCAATTTTTTTTCCTTCATGGGTGCTCTCTGAGGAGATACAAGGGGGTACCTTGGTTTCTACGTTAGGAAATAGAAAGGAAGAAAGGGGAAGAAGTGGCTGTATGAAGCGTGAAGGCATTCGACGCCCTGATTTTTAGCAATGGCTTACAGAGCAGTGATCTTTTGCATATCCAGAAGTTAGGCTATTGCCTTTTACCCCTTTCTTTTGGATTTTAAAAAGGGAGTATGTTGTCGGGCTGTTCTTAGTTGTTTGGCACTGCAGGCTTGTCTGGAATATTCACTAGCAAAAGTAAGAGCTGCAATTAAAAAAGTAAATGAAAACAGACATAGAGAAGATAATGTCAATTTTCTAAACCTCTAGGTATGCACTATAAAAGAGAAGTTGCATATTCAGTCAGAACTGTGTAATTTCTCCCCTGCCCCCCCAACCCTGTTCAAAGAGCAAGCTGTCGCTTGTTGCGGTTATTTTGTGTGTGTTTTGGACTTTTTTTTAGGAAAAAAATGTTTGCATTAGGTCATGAGATGGTGTGCAAACACAACATGGGTAGTATTGCGAACATGTCACATGAGGGTGACGGGACAGGGTATTTTAGTAAGAAAGACAGAATAAAGCCATGCTTTATCAAAGAGTTGTACTGAAATATTTATTTCTTGATTTTTAGATTGACTTTCTGCCTGGTATTTCATTATTTGTCTTATAATTTGTTTTAGTAATATCCTCCAGTACTTGGAGTTCTTTACCTTCATTTTTCAGGGTATAAAAAGCAGTTGGCATCTAAGAGGTGGTATGAAATAGATAATAACAAGCTGTTGTCTTTGAAAAACGTCTTGCCCAAGCATTGACACTAGCAGCTGGATGCCTTTAGTGATTCCAAAGTGCTATTTCTTAGAAATACTAATCATGACAGACAACATTAAGGTTGTGTGAAATGGTGTGACACCGGGCAAGTATATGTATTTCTGCAGAAACCTTGCTTTCTGCAAGCCTGCTAGTAGTCTCTGGCAGTAGTTTGTATTCTCTCCTTTGTTAACTTAAGTTCCAGGATTAAATGACATTATTAATTAATATATTCATCTGTCCTATCTACAGCTGAAAATGGATTGTCTTAGTGTTGAAATATGTTATGGGGAGAATTTAAGAAAAGAGATCTCTTCACTAGTTGGAACTTAGACAAATAGTAAAAATAAGGATGCATGCCGCCAAATTTGGTGCTTTTATTTCTTTGTAAGGTGAAAGCAAGTAGAGGCAAATTGATTTAAAGTTGTAAATAAGCTCCCAGTTGACAAAAGCTCTGGAATTTACTTCCATCTGCTTACTTTTGTTTTAACGCTATCTCGACTTAGTTTTTTGTTTTGTTTTGTTTTGTTTATTTTTAACTAGTACTAACTACTGTGTGTGACTGACGTTCCCTAGAATCAAATTTCTTGCTAATAAAGACCAAGTTTTAATAATCCCAGATTTTCTAGAGTTTGGTTTACATCCTGTTGTTCTTCCAGTTGGTGGAAAGTAGAGGTTAATGCTAGGGTCATGACAGTCTCTTGGTTTAGAATTAAAGCATATGGTTGTACTTCCCGGAATATTGCATAGTGGGGTGTTTTTGTTCTTCCTTATCAATATATTGAATCCAAATGCTATTAATAATGTGCAATGTAAAATTTTTAATCCAGAAATCATTGGTATGAATTTTCCCTTAAAAAAAAAAAAAAACCAAACAAAAAACCAAACCAAGCAGCAGCCCAATCCTGTTTGTCCCAGCTAATCAGACTTTGTCTGGATTTTAAACTTGGGCATACACTTAAAATCTCCAATCTGTTCTTGTTCTTTTTTGTTTGAAATTCATTTTTCTTCCTTGGTGTGTTCCTCAGCTTCCTTCTGTAGAACAAGTAGAGTTCTCTGTAGTTACTGCAGCCTCTTCACTCTCCCAGTTCTCTTACCTCTTGCTGTCATATGAACAGATCTTTTTTTGCTGTACGCAGTGAGGCCAGTTAAGTATTTGGCCTCAATGATATCTTCAGGAAACGTTTCATTACCAGAGGAAGTCTGTTACTGTGCTACAGGTTAGCACATCCTTCCCTCTGTTTCATCATTATCATTATGCCAGTGTCCTGGCATACTCTGATTCACAGTAATGAATGTTTGCTATGTATTAAACATGTGGATTGCTTTAGAAGCATTTCTTAATCATAAATTGTTCCAACATCAGTGTATTAAGAAATTATTTATGCAGGCAGGATAAGTGATAAAATTGAGAATGTTCTAGATTGTGGACTTTCCATACAGTTTTTATTTCAAAGTTGATTTCAATCTTTTTTTTTGTGGTGTTGCACCCACAGGATGCTTTAAAATTGAGAGCTGTATGCTGTGCTGTGATTACTTTAGTAGTTCTTTCGTTTTAATATGCAAGTCCTTTGTGGAACTGTTTACCTTGTCTTGGGGATTGGCTCATGTCCTCTTGAAGATTTTAGGCTTTGTTTAGTCAGAATCACTGTTTGTTGTGGTAATACCAACGTAATCTGATCAAGGATCATGCCTAATGCATTAAATCAAGCTTTCTCAAAAAAACAAGCATTTTTCTAGTTTTAGAGAACTTTTATAGGCTTTACAGAGATGCTTGTTCTGAGTAATCATACTGACATCAGTAGCCAGTTTTTAAACCTCAAGCTACAAGTATGCTTAAAACGCATCCAAATTAGTAGTGTAAATTTGAGTAAGTAATGCAATAATACTCATTGCCTATGAACTTCAGATTTAACAAAAGGAAGGTGAGATTTAGAGTATTCAGTGGTCACTTATGTATATTATGCAGATGAATTACTGCTAGTATTGAAGCATCTTGATAAAATACATCTGTATCTAAAACTTGAAATTCTATTCATTTTTAATAGATCCACTTTATGAAAATGGCAAGAAAAAAATCACTTTCATAATTTGTTTCCCTGGTTTGTTGTTATAAAGTGCTTTAAATATGTAAGTGAGAGACTGATTTTATTCTTTAATTATGATCATTTAATGCTGAATTAGGGTGGGATTTGATGAAGTCTTCAGCCTTTTCTGTGAACATTGTTTATAATTGGCAGGTGTTTTGCAAGGTGGACTAGAAGAGCAAGCAAAACTTGGAAACTTACGTGACTAGAAGTATTTTTTTATGTATTATGCATACATAGTTCCAATTCACCACACAGTTTTTAAAGCTGAACTAAAACAGACTTTATGTACAAAAAGCTTTATGCATACTGGATTGACACAGGAGTGACTAGACAAGACTGCTGTTTGATGAGCGTGTGAAATAGTTGGTCATCAAGTAATTCGAGTTTGACCAGCATCTGACATCTGTGCTGCCTTTGAGTGATACTTTGTTCTAAATACAAGTGGATATTACATGGGTTTTAATTTCACAAGTATTTGTCAACTATCTACTCAGGAGTATGAGTGATATCCAATCTCCACAGCATTTGTAACCTGTGGTTTAATCTATGGTATGACAGACTTGTGTTTCAGTTAACTTGCTTTTCATTATACAGGCAGAAAGTATTTCTTCTGCTTCTCTCCTGGAAACCAGATAAAGAACTCCATATTCCCCATGAACTATAGTTAAAAAAAATAGGTAGAAAGGAGAGCAGGCTAGTTCTTTACTTCTGTCAAAAGAAAATAATAATGATTTGTGTACACCTTATAAATTTACTCCTCAGTAAAAAATAAGCTTATAAAGGTACTAGGCAGTGTGTAGGCTCACAAGAAATTCTGCTAGAGGTATAGAGGGATACTAATTTCAATAAAATCAATGCATATTGTGGCAGTGCATTACTTAAGGCTTTGTAAGTCTCGGGAACAACAGTTCTGTCTTAAATGCAGCTCAGCTTGTCCACTTGCCCATTCAGCCCCATTTCAAGTCAAACAGCCACATCTAGATGTGGTTTCAGGGAGCTTTCAGTTTCTGAAATGTAATTTTCTTCCCAGAGAACTACATTATTTTGTAAAACTGACAAGTAAAAGGCATGCAACACTACCTTGGTAGTGCTACAAGTAAGCTGCCATATTACGATGATTGGCTGGATATACACTCAGTTCATTGGGTAACACTTCCATAAAGCAGATTTTTGTTACTGCTTTGTTAAATATTTTTTATTCTTCTTCAAATTCAGGAACATAGGAATCTGCCTTTTATGCGTGAATTGAGGTACCTGTTTGCACTTCTAGTTGGTTCGAAGAGAAAATATGTTGACCCATCAAGAGCGGTTGAAATCCTTAAAAATGCTTTTAAATCAAATGATTCCCAACAGGTAATTCCTATGTATTTTTATTCAAGCTTATGCATGTTTTCACATGGTATCCTGACAATAGGAAATAATTTAAATGGACAACAAAAGTTCAAAATGTCCACAGAAAATAAACTTCTAATTGTCACAATCTTTGAGCTTTCTCTCTAATATTATGTGATCTCTAGCCACTTTTATTAAAAAAATTATAATATAATTCTGGACAGCATGACTGTTTTATTCAGTGCACTTTCTCCTTGCTACTTTAGAAGCTAACTAATAGTTCCACATTCTTTCTTTTAGGGTTTAGTTTAACTTCTAAGTCTGTGGTTTTTGAAAGAGCTTTATTCCTGTGATCTAACAGTACATCCAGGGCTGGTACAGTCCTAGTATACTATTTGTGTGGATATTGGTTTGGAGGGTCCTAATATTCATATTTCAGGATTCTTGCCTAAGTCATAGCAGGTATATTTTGCTTTTCTGAGAAACACTTTGTGTCTTGGGATGCTTTATTTTTTCCCACATGAGGTTATACGGCTAAGCTGTTTAATTACAACAGCATGCTGAATTTAGTTCTAGATGAAAGTAATATTAGTCACCACTTGTGAGATACCAAAGGGTTTGAACAATGGGATTCATAAGATGCCTTTGGACGAGCATGGTATGAAAGCTGAGCCCAAGTAACAAGGATCACAGGACAGTGTAATGGCTGAGGAACACCAGAGCCTTAGTGTGCTCTAAGAGCCATGCATAAAAAAAACCCAATCATGGCATAGTCTTAGACATAGTGTGATTTTTTTGGAGCTCTAGTCGGGGGGAATACTGCTATACTAATCTTGTAAGGGGACACTTCATTGTGTTCTGTTACATATGTGAACATATACTGATAACTTTATATTTTTCAACAGCAAGATGTTAGTGAATTTACACACAAATTATTAGATTGGCTAGAAGATGCCTTCCAAATTAAAGCTGAAGAAGAGAGGTAAGATTATTTTTTTTTTCTAGCTCTGTGTCCAGCTCCATTGGGTCTTTTTCAGCCATACAGTGAAAAGTGGATTTTTGGTTGTTTGCTTTGCTTTTTCTCATGAAAATTTTCAGTATACTTCTCAGAAGTAAATACTCATCGTCTGTATAAGTGAACATCTGTAAACTGTCTTTTGAATGCATAATTGTTTCTAGAATGTTGCAGGAAATAGTTTTTATAAGGGTTTCGTACAATTTAACCGCTCACGAATTGAATCAGATTTACATAAATTTTCCTAGAATGAAGCACTTCTAAGACTTAATTTTCACAATATACTTATCATTGCAAATATGTGAATCATTGCTATTGTCATTAGAGGAAAATGCAAAACTTAATGAACAGTAACTGAGTAAAATAGGCAGCATTTCCATAATGAATTCAGAATATTCTGCTCATGGTTTTATGAAAGTTCATAGCTTTGTGCTTGATTTTTGCAATAACATGCTTCCTGTTTTCAGGGATGGAGAGAAACCAAAGAACCCAATGGTGGAGCTGTTTTATGGACGATTTCTAGCAGTAGGTGTACTTGAAGGTATGAATCTGAATTTACTTTGACTTCTGTGCCCGTGTCTGTTTATTGCGTGTCTAAGTACAAAAGTGAATGATGCGGTTGTAGCATTTTAGCTACTTCTGCAGAAGTGCACTTGGAGAACACACATTTGATATGTGATAAAGGTTTGTCCTGAGAATATGAGACTGTGATGGTAAACGTAGTGAGCTGCAGTGGTCCAGAAAGACTGTTTTGATAACTTTCAGGAGTTGAGTGTATGTACTTAAGTGCAGTAGAAGTTAGGGTGAGAAGTTGAGCAAAAATGCTCGCAAGAAATTATTATCAGCGCACTTTGCCACTTACTAATGATATATGGAAGACAGTTAACTGTGTTTCATTGAGCTAGTCTCTCACACTTTCTCTGCTTCATTTAATGCAATTTAAAATTTCAATTATCACCTTTTCTTTTGCACAATTTCTGTTATGGATAACTCACCCTCTTAAAAGTACAGTGCGTTGAAAACAAGTCAGTGGGAACCTGTTCAAGGGGAGTGTCGGAGATAGTACTGAAGAGGAAGAGACTGTACAACAAGCTTCCCTTTATCTGATCTGCGTATAGTTAGTAGGTGCGCAGAATTGCATCATTCTCTATTTCCAGGAGGCCAGCAGTTGTGAAAGTATTTTTAACGTTGGTGATTCTGTCCTCCATCCCGAGAGTGAATGACTCCTGAGATGCATCTGAATGAAGCAGCTATAATCTTTAAGGTGGCTTCCAGATTGTTCCTTGGTCCGGAACTGTGTATCTAATGATTTGTTGTCAGATTTCAAAACCATTCTGCAGATTCCTTGCTATTAGCTAGTATTCTTGCTCCTTTGGGTTCAGCTACTTTCATCCCTTAGGTTCTCATCTTAACTGAGGAGACATGTAAAAATCAAACCAATGAAAAGAAACTGGTGGGTGTAAGAAGACATGTTACTGACTTTAGGATGAAATAAATCGAAATTGTAGATTGAAATCACTTGTCACCCTTATTTCTCCTATGTTTGACCTTACATCTTTATACACTGTTACCAAATTATGGTCTTGTTTTCAGGACAGAAATCATGAATGTTCTCTTTTGTTGTTTATTTTTGCAAAATGTACTTATACAAAGGGCTATTTCATACCAGCAATTCCACTGACTTTGGTACAACGTAGGGTTGTATTACTGAGCTGCTGTTTGCAGGAGGAGGACTTTGATTTATATGTGTATAACTTCCCATACATCTCTGGTGCCAAGTAATTTTTTGTTTTGCTTATTAGCAATAGATGCAAAAACAATATAAAAAATGGGCTGAAGAGGAAAATACAGTAATTCTCAATGTTACGTTCAACTTTTTTGAGTAACTTGTTTTCATACATATAATTGAATTCATCAATAAGAAAATGTGGATATTGTTCAGTAGACTAGGTGAGGTGACCTAGGATTGTTAGGGTTTTTTAACGGCTAATATTTGTTCCTAAAACCTTAACTGTTTAATTTCTTATGTGAAGGCAAAAAATTTGAAAACACAGAAATGTTTGGCCAGTATCCACTCCAGGTGAATGGCTTTAAAGATCTGCATGAGTGCCTAGAAGCTGCAATGATTGAAGGGGAAATTGAATCTCTCCATTCAGAAAACTCTGCAAAGTCTGGTCAGGAGGTGAGTTAAGTGCTCCTGTGGGCTTCTTTCAGGGTCTTGTAGTGTTCTTTATTTTTCACTGGGATTCATGCTTGTGTTTTATGTGACCTGCTGCTGCTCAGGTTCTGATGTCTGGCATAATTGGATTGTTAATTTGGGGGGTTTGTATCTCTCTTGGAATATCTAGAGTATCAACATTTTGTATTTTTCATAAGATACAAAGTTCCCGCTTATTAAAACCTGGCACAAGTAAGTGCTTATAGTGATTTGGCACAGGCTGGTTCCCACCTGTTGCTGCTATTTGGTCTGCGGAGAGGTCATGGATATAATGTCCTCTGGTAGCTGACCACTGCTCTGACTGACTTGCCACCCTGTGCCATACTGTAAACAGCAACCGTGAGCTGTGCGTTTGACTTGCTTCAAAGCATTGTTGTTGTCCCTCTGTGCCTCTGTCTTGTAATTCCTCGGCACCCCAGCCTTCTTCCCCTCTCCCCTTTTTACTGATGTTTCCCAGCATCCTCCTCTTTGCCCCCTGTGGTGGGCAATTCCCCTCCTCTTTGCTCGCAGTGGTGGACAGACGATACTTGCTCCATGGCCTGCTGTTCCTCTCGGGAGAGCTCTTGCTAAAGCAGGAGGCTGCCAAGTGTCAGAGCGTGGTGGAAGCAAGGATGGAGGGATTCAGATGGAGCCTCACTAAGAAGTGGGGTATGCAGCGTATGGTGTTGGGATGAGGTGACAAATGGGATTTCTTGTGCAGAAGTCCCAGGTTAGGGAAAAGAGGTAGTTGGACCGATGGCGGTTGTAGAACTAGGAGGGCATGCTCTGAAATGTCCCCTCTTATTGCTGTCATGCATATATACGCCCGGCATTTTTCTCTGGCAGACCACTCTCTAATAACCTGGTTATTGATATGGAAATACAGGAATCCCCATTGCCTATAAAGGCTGAGCTACTTTCTCTGTACACAGTTGTTCCATGTTTCACCACAGTTATTTTAAAGATGTGAAGGAGGTTTTTGCTACTTAAGAAGTTCAGGTATAGTTTCTTTCTTGATGTTAATCTTTTGCAGTAATTAAATTTTGCTTCCTGTAATCGTATCAATGTACACACACGGTTTAATTACTAAGCCTAGTGACTCACACTGAAATCATCTTCCAGTCTGAAGTTGTATTTCCAATTTTGTGCTATCAACAAAAGTTTTGTAGCATCCCTTTTGCAGTCCCTTTTCCTGATCAGCTATTGTTGGTCAAATACTGATCAACCAAATCAGATGTTAACAAGCATTTTCAAATGTATTTGCACATCTTACTGGATTTGTTCTTCTTTCACAGGATGTTTAACTTTTTTTTTAAATCCTAGCACTTGTAGAAATGTCTTCTTGTGATGAGCATGTTTCCTGAGATCTAACTGGAAGAAAAAAAAACCAAACTCATAAATACCTTGGTACAATCCAAAGTTCGATTTCTTTATGCAAGGTGAAATCTTGTATGTACCTTCTATGAGGGCATGATTGTTCATCTTATGGACTGAAAGTTGTCTTTCTGTTAAAACCTGTGTGCATTCATGCATAAAACGTCAGTTCAGTTATAAATGCTTGACTAGAAATGTCAGACTTGGGGATGTTGTTGTTGTTTTGTTTTTGAGGGGTTTTTTAACCTGGAATGTGAGGAAAGTATGAGGAACAGGATAGTCATGTACACGTGAAACTGTCAGGGTTTTAATCAGCTTGGCTTCTTAGTGTGTGGAAATGGAAGTGAAATAGTCACATGACAGATTGACAACAGTGGCAAAACAAGAAAGGTAATGTGTTAAGTCCTGGTCTAGAAAAACATTACTGCATTATTACCAGAGCCAAGTAAATTGGATGCATTTTCCTGAACTGAAGTAATTTATTTATAGTGGCTGCTGCTTTTAGTAGTGATGTTTAAACATAATGCCTCAAAGACGTTAACAGTGCATTGGAAGGTTTGGCAGTACTAAAGGAAGCTGAATTTCTTGTAGTTTTAATGAAGTCTGTCTCTGCGGAACAAAGACTTCAAGTGACATTTGTCCGAGCTGGTAGATATCAAAGCTTAAAGAGAATAGTATTAACATGGTACTCGCATGTTTTGAGAGACCCATTTTATCCTGAAAGTAACATTCTATTTTTTTTCCTTGTTCCCATCGTTGCCTCTAATGGGGTATTTAGCTTGTTGTTAATTATTATTATTATCATCACAATGTGTAAGAGCCTCAGCCATGGAGTAGGGTGTCAGCAAGTGAGCTAACATATGAACAGAAAAAAACCCACATTCCCTATCTCAAGGAACTTAAATCCAAATTCAAGAGAAGATGGAGGTCAATATGCATACTTGGAGTTAAAAGTGTGGGGAAAATGATGTAACGTTTGTCAGCATGATGGTTGATGAACTTCAGCACATCAGAAGCTTAGTCATCGTTAAGTGGTTTGGGGGCCTTGCAATAAAAGGGTTTTAGGGGAAGGGTTGTGGTGTGGCTTTGTTGACCTCAGCATTGAAATTTACTTCTGTGTGAAGCTGCTGCAAGAGAGAGGTCATGATTATCTCCTTTAAAACTGAAAAGGTGTTTCCTGGAGGCTGATATAGGCAAGAAAAGGGAAGACGACTCATTTTACATGTAAACACATGGGAGTTCATTGTTGAAGGCAGTGAACTGGGAAAATTCAGCAACATCCCGGAAATCTATTAGTGTGACAAGGCTGCACGTGCTAAGGCCAGGCAAGGGGAGAAGAGAGGAAACGTTACACTGAGGTATGGAGTGATGAGAACGTAGACCTGAATTTTAGCCATGAGCACAGGAAGAAAAGGCTGTCTTGGAGGTATTGCATGAGAAGACTGTTCAAAACATTTGGCTGGATAGAAGAACTTGAAGCAAACCCTGAATCAACTGGCACATCTAGGTTGTTGGCATTGACGTCAGAAATGTGTGGCAATGGTGTCTGCAGCAACCAGGGAAGCTTGAGTTGATGGTTAGACATCCAAAACACATTAAATGGATAGACTGTTTGTTTTGTGTTATAGAGTGGGGAGAAAAAAGGAACTCTAATGCAGGAATTGGTTCTGAATTTGTCTTGTATTTGAGACACAAAGTATATGAGGAAAGAAACGAGGATGAAGGATAGACCTCTACTGAATACTCAAAGAAAACTGGAATAAGTTGATGTTAACATGGGTTGGTCCATGGCCAGATTAGCAGTGATTAGACACACGAGCAGAAACTTCAGAAGAGGTTTTTAGTATGGAAGAGCTTTCAAGAAAAAGTAGCAGATTTACGGTGCTGAGAGAGCTTGTCTGACCCAGCCCAGAGTACTCGCTGATCCTGCTTCAGAGGAGGTCGATAGAAACTTGGAGTGATACCAGGTGAATGAAAGGATCAGCAACTTGAGTCTGAGGGAGCTAGCTGGAAGAGCACTTGATACAGTATAAAAACTCTTCAGTGGCCCTCGAGAGTTAAAGGAGAACAGGACAGTTGGCAAGGCAGGTAGGTTCAAGCATAGGCTGCTTTTAGTACGAGTGAGACAACTGTGAAAGGAAGGAGCATTCCT